>NC_077232.1:75175514-75378014 GCF_027887165.1 Monodelphis domestica
GAAGAGAGGAAGCAGAAGTGGGGCTGGCCTTGGCATGTACAGAGGGAATGGAGAGGAGTCTGGTCTAGAGAGGAGGAGGAGGGTCACAAGATGATGAAGGGCCTTGAATTCCAGGGTGACAATCTGGGATTTTGTCCCACAGCCAAAGAAGAGCCGAGGATGCTTCGGTGACTAGCGATCCTTACTGAATTTAACCAGCTGCCATTTCATTGGCTCTCACCTTGTTCTTCAACATGGCTCTGTCCCTTTCCCTTTCCTTTTCCCTAAGCATATACCTTGTTCCACTCCACCAACCCCTAATCTTTGAACCTTCGAAGCCCAGCCACACTTCTGTGAACCCTGTCACAGCAAAATGAAACTCTAATTTGGGGAGGGGGAGAGCAAAAGGGAGGGAGGGAGTTTCCTTGGAATTTTAACATAACAAATAAATACATTTTAATTAAAAAAAAAAAGTAAATACTGCTTTTCTCAGAAGGACTTACCATGTGAACAACACCTGTCACCCCAACCACTTCCAGCAGGCCATCATCAATCCGTGGTTTCTCAAACCGAGCATCATTGTCAGAGCCCCAGAGGTCAGCTCCAGAACCCCAGCTACATCAATAAAAACAAGGTAATGGAAGGGAGAGTGATCTGGGACCATGTCGCAAGGGAAAAGGAAATGTGGCTATTTTGGAAAGAAGAGGCTTCTTTTCAGATATTTCATGAACTACTTCTCCACAATGACTTTTCCCTTCCTAATCTCTCAGGTTTGACAATATGGATTAACCAACTTTATCAATAGTGCTCCTCCTTCTTGGAGGACCAGTTTGAGCATCCCTCTTCCGTGAAAGCCGCCCTGATCATCCCCACAATTGGTTTCTCAGACCAACTGGCATCTTCTGTGCACTTAATCATATCCTCATTTGTCTTGGGCTTATTTGTGTGTGTGTTTTAGCCCCTCTCTAAAAGACTAAAAGGTCCTTAAGTACAGAGCGTGTGCTGTTGCTTTTCAACTTTATATCCTTAGTGGCCTGCCCATGGCAGTTACCCAGGAAATATTGGTTGTAGTTCCCTGAACAATCCCTTGCTTAGGGTCAGCTGAGCATCAGCAGTCTGAACGCCCATTACCTGGGGATGTTGATGAAGATTAGCCCTTCGATATTTGGCAATTCCACATCATGCTGGTCCACTTGAAGTCGGATGTCCTTGTGGAGGTTCCTGGTGTGACTGATCTTCTGTAACCCAACTTTGACATACACCCCTTTATTGTGGAATCTAAAGAAAGAAAAAAACTTTCCCTTCATTGGAGTCTCTAGCCCTTCTCTTGTTACTAACACCTTGAGGCGAAACTGAGGGGACAGGGATGACTAGATGGCTCAGTGGATAGAGAGCCAGGCCTGGAGATAGGAGGAATTGGGTTCAAATTTGACTCAGACACTTCCTGGCTGTTCAATCCTGGGCAAGCCACTCCACCCCAGTTGCTTAGCCCTTCTCTCTCTTTTGCCTTGGAATGGATTCTTTAACCCCAATTGCTTAGCCCTTCTCTCTCTTTTGCCTTGGATTGGATACTTTAACCCCAATTGCTTAGCCCTTCTCTCTCTTTTGCCTTGGAATGGATACCTAATATTGAGTCTAAGGCAGAAAGTAAGGGTTAAAAAAAAGGTATCTTCAAAGTTTACCAATTTGTAAAAATATGGACATTCCCTGTCACGAGCTTTACCTGCTAGTAAATTTGCCAGGCTCCTCTTCTCTTGCATGGTGGAAGTCCAAACTCAATTCTGCATCGATTCCAATTCCGCAATAATTGTTCATCTGTACGATCTGAGGGGAAAGGGAAGGGGAGGAAGCAAAGCCAAAATGTTTAAAATGTCACCATGAGGAACCATAGGTCTCTGAAGTATTCCTGTTGTTCTCAAGCTGCAATTTCATCACTGCCTCAGGGCATGAAAGAGCTGGCTCCGAGGAAGCCAGCTGAGTTCAGTCCCTTTGGGTGAGGCAGATGTTGAAGCCTGGGGGCCTCACCCTTTGGTGCAGAGGGAGCAGACGAACTGCCCTCCCACTCCATTAGACCTGGGCTGCTGTAGTACCAGTGGATGTGGCCTCCCTGCTTTGAACCTCTCTTACCCTTCTTCCAATCCTACTAATCTGTCCCCTCCAACACTGCCAGTTTGCTTCTCCTAAACCACTTGGCCTGGCTTAGACAGCCCAGAACAGTGAAGGGTTTGGAATGAGAGAACCTGGGTGCACACTCATTATCTGTGGGACCCTGACCAAGTTAACTGACTCCTCTGAACCTCTGCCTTCCCTATTCAATTCTTAGGTGTTTACTATGTGCTAGTCCTAGAACTACAAAAACCAAATGAGGGGAAGAGGAGAGAATGAAAAATATCATGTGTACAAAAGTAAATAAATTATATCCAAAGTGATTAAAAGGAGGGAAGAATGCTGTTAACTAGGGGAAGGAAACTTATGAACTCAGGAATCTAAAAAGTGGCACTTGAGCTGGTCTCTGAAGGAATTTAGAGGCACAGGAGAAGAGGACGTCTTCTGACTGTGCCAAACCCAAGGAACCACTTGGCACTAAAGGCACCGAGGTAAGGAATGAAATTATGTGTACAGAGAACAGTTGGATTTCCCAAGCAGGCCTGCCTGCCTAGAACAGAGTAGTGGAGAAAGAGGACTAAATATGAAATAAGATGGACCACTGGGAGCCAAAAATGGGAAGAACTTAAATGCCCAGGCTGAAGACTTAGCATCTTCTTCTAGCAACAACAGGATGCCACTGAAGATTTCTGAGCAAGGGAATGGTGGGTCAGGGCCATGCTTTTGGAATGTTCATCATTAGGCAGTGATGAGGAGGTTGGATTGGAGACCAATTAGAGGTTATTGCAAAAGTCCAGGCAATAGTAGCGTAGAGGCTGTGCTTCTGAAGAGAAGGGACAGGAGCAGTTGTGTTGAAGAAGCTTGGAGACTGCTTGGTGGTGGGAGGTGAGGAAGAGGAGAGAATCAAGGGTGACTTCCAAGACTACAAACTTGGATGCCTAGGAAGATGGTGGTGCTATTGGGAGAAACAAGGAAATGTAGGGGAGGGATGGGGAAATATGGTTAATTCTATTTGGCACAAGATGAGTGAGATACCTACAGGGTATCCAGGAGGAGATGTCCTCCTCAATAAAATGTTTTTCATCTGTATAATGGGAAGAGTAATGCTTACACTATCTACCTCATAAGGTTGTCATGAGAGATATATTTTGCAAATGATAAAGCTATTACTTTATTGAGGGTGTAGAAAAGGGATAATTTTATAGTTGAAAGAGGGAGGAAGGCATTACGATAATGCCTAGTATGTGCCAGGCCCTGTGCTAGGCACTTAATAGTATATCATTTGAAAAAAACATTAAACATGGCTTTAAAAGACTTAGAGGCTTGAATCTGGGCTCCAGTATTTACTAGTTAGGAAGTCAATACTTCCTTTTTTGGGGATTTCTTTTTCCTTATCTATAAAATGAGGAGATTGGATTAAATGAACTTTTAAAGATCCCTAGATGTACAAGCTTATGATTTTCCAATGATGTCCAAATAGGTTTTCTATGATGTTTCCTGTTCAGGGCTGGGTACACAGCATACTTTCAGGAAGGAAATATTCTTTGGCCAATACCTTACCATGTTCAAATAGGCAGAGGGATGTGAGAAAAAAAGTCATGGACCAGAATCTTGATTCTGCTACTTACCATAAGTAGAATTTGGGCACTTAGTTCTGGGAACTGGAGTAGAGGAACTTAATTTCTTCATCTATAAAATAAAGGGGCTAGACTAGATAATCTCTAAGTTCCCACCCTTTTCTATCTCCCATCCTAAATCCTGAAGTCTCCCGTAGCTCTGTCATTCTATGGTCTACAGTCCCTTCTGGCCCCAAGTTTTATGATCCCATAGGCCAAGACTCTTGATGGGTGGACAAGGATGTTATTATTTCAAGGAATGAAAGAGATCACCTTTGGAGGTTCTGAATCAACCACCCCATTCTCAGTGTTCTCGACAACATCCTGAGCATCCAGAAGGATAGTCCATCGGTCCATGAGGACGTCATCAGCTTCATCCACTGACACCAGAATGGAGAATGGGTCCTCCCCACTGTAGCCTGCTCCCCAGCGCAGCACTCTGCCCAAATCATTACCTGGGAAAATAAGGAGGCCCAGTCATTCATACTTCTTTGAAATATCCAAAGGGAATAGTGATTACCTTCTTAGTCCTGAATGAGCCTCATGACTAGGTTCAAAAATGAGATAACCTAAGGTGCTATCCCCACCTCCAAGATCTCCATCCTCACCAAGTCTGTCCTCTAGTTAAACCAGAGAATTCACCAGACCTTCCAATATATTCAAGATATTGTCCCTTATTTTTGCTTGTCCTCCCCTATAATCTAGAATCACTCTCTACTCTCCATTTCTTTCCATGTAAATCCTATGCATACTTCATTTTATTTGTTAACTTCATATCTTATTTTCACTTCTGAATTCTCTTCCCCTTCCTCCCTTCTATTGAGAAGGCAAGAAAAACAAAACAAAACAAAAAATACACAGTCATGCAAAGCAAATTTCCTTATCCATATCCAACAAAAACAAAGGAAAAAAGAGAGAAAAATGTGCTTCAAGCTGCTCTCTGGGTTCATCAGCTCTCTCTTTGGAGGTGGATAGCATGGATCATCAGGAGTCCTTTGTACTTGTAATTGTTCATTGTGTCGATCATATTTCTAAGTCTTTCAAAGTTGATTATCATCACCATATCTTATATAAACAGTTCTCCTGGTTCTGCTTGTTTTATTCAGCATCAGTTCCTACAAGTCTTCTCAGGTTTTTCTGAAACCATCCCAAGGTATAGTTCAAAGGAGGGGTGCCTCAGTTTCACTCCCTACTCTATTATTCCCTTGCTCTGGGACTGCCAACAAATCTAACTTTCCTTGACCTCAAGTCTCCTCCTCTGTCAACTGAAGATTTGGATTAGATGAATTCCAAGGTCTTTCCAACTCTAAAGGCTTTTTATTTCATCAGAGAAGTCTTCCCGGGATCCTCCCAGCTGTATGCATTCTCTTCATTATCAGAGATCTCCCTCCTCTTAATGCCTCTTTTGTGTACTTATTATGTCTTATTCCTCCTCCTTTCTCCACTAGACTCTGAAGACTTTCATGAGTAGGATCATGTCTTATTTATCCTTCTACATCTATCAGCATAGCCTAGGATCATGCTTTGCAAAGAACAGGAACCTAAGAAGTGATTGTTGAAACAGGTGGCCAATGATGGTGTGATTTCTGGGACATGCATCTCCCCCCAATGTAGCTATTAATGTCTAGAACTCCCTTCCAGGAGCAGCTTCATCCCACTGGTTCTAGGTCTTAATATGGAGAGGGTATGTACTAGATCTGTGATTTCACACTCCTACCAGTGCAGATTGACATTTTCTAGGCAACCTATAGACTTCTTTTCTTTTTTAAACCCTTACTTTCCATTTTGGAATCTATACTGCATATTGGTTCCAAGGCAGAAGAGCAGTAAGGACTAGGTAATGGGGATTAAGTGACTTGCTCAGGGTCACACAGCCAGGAAGTGGCTGATGCCAGATTTGAACCCAGACCTCCCTTCTCTGGGTTTGGCTCCCAATTCATTGAGCCACCCAGCTGCCCCCTCAACTTAAAAGTCCAAAAGTGTTTCATAGAGCACAAAGAGGCTAAGTAGCTTTCCCATCTTCATTTTCTATGGAGAAAGGCATGGTCACACTTTGAAATCTTCTCAATTACCAACAACTCCAGACCTCAGAGTGAGTTTCCATTCCTTCTTGAGAGCAGGTTTTGATGGGAAGAGATCAGAGAGGCTAATCACTCCTGGGGAACTGGGAAGGGCTGTCCTTGAACAGAGAACAGCACAGAGAGCTGAATCTCCAGCAGCTTTCAAACGACTGCTAAGGGGTGACTCCCTAGAGGAGACCTTTCCCAATTACCGGCACGCCGTATAAGTGTTCCTGCTCTCTATCTTTTGAATAAGATTTAAGGTCATATTTTTGATTAGAGATATATGGGAAGTGATTTATAAACCTTAAAGTACTATATACATATAAGTTATCTTTCTTTCATCTTTTTTTTTAAACCCTTATTTTTTGTCTTAGAATCAATACTGTGTATTAGTTCCAAGGAAGAAGAGTGGTTAAGGGCTAAGCAATAGGGGTCACATAGCTAGGAAGTATCTGAAGCCAGATTTGAACCCAGGATCTCCTGTTTCTAGGCCTGGCTCTCTATCCATGGAGCCACCCAGCTGCTCCCTATTATTTTTCTTTCTTTCTTTTTTTTTAAACCCATACTTTTTGTCTTAGAATCAATACTGTGTATTGGTTCCAAGGCAGAACAGTGGTAAGAGCTAGGCAATGGGGGTTAAGTGACTTGCCCAGGGTCACACAGCTAGGAGGTGTCTGAAGCCAGATTTGAACCCAGGATTTCCTGTCTCTAAGCCTGGCTCTCAATCCACTGAGCCACCCAGCTGCCCCCTTATTTTTCTTTAAAATGCCAATTTTCATGATCATTGTCTATAAGCTGATAGTGAGGCAGCAGAAGGAATCCTGGGTCTTCTAAAATTCAGGAGAGCTGAGCTTGAATCTAGGCTAAGATAATAACTGTGCAAACTCAGTGATTTTTCCCTTCTCTGGGCCATCCATAAAATGAGGAGAATACAGCTGCTACGTCACAAGGTTGTGGTGCATCAGGCATCTTAGAAAGCAGGAAGGATGTGAGTAGAGATGGTGACTCTGGTCGACTTCACAGACCCCCATCTACAGCTCCTCCTGACATGATTCCTTCCCCTGCCCATCTCGAGGCCTCAAACCCAACGTGGGAATGTGCTCACCTGTGCCCAGGGGCAGGATGGCCACGGAAGGCTCTGGGCATGCCAGTTTGTGCCGGATCTCTTCCAAGGCTCCCAGCACCCAGCCCACAGTGCCGTCCCCACCGCACACCAGGACACGGAAGCAGGGGACTTGGGAGAACATGTGAAACCTTAGCAGAAAAAGCAGAAGAGCTTGTCACTCCCTCTGCGGCTCTAAGTCAGTGTCAAACCCACTACAAACAAATTCTCACTCCCCGACCCGAGCAGAAACAACGTCATTCAAACACAGATCACCCGTCCCCTTTTTAATTCCTCAGGAAGATTTAGGTAAGAAACCAAGAAAAGTGACTGAGTGTGATTCAGCCTGCAGAGGAGAGCTATTGATCCTGATCAGTGAGGCAATTGCTTAATAGATCAAAATGTTCAGAAGGCTCAACCTATTTCCTCGGTCATCTCCTCTTTCACCCACCACACAATGACCTCTGGGAAGCAGGCACTACTAGTATTATTATCATCCTCGTTTTACAGATGAGAAAACTAAGGCAAAAAGTAGTCAAGTGCCTTGCCCAGGATCACAATGCTGTTACATGTCAAAGGATATGCAATTGGGTGTTCCTAACTCCAAGTCTGGCATTTGTGGCCACACATCACCTTTTTAATTACTTTCTTTCAACTGTAAAGTGTAAATTTCATCTATGAAAAAATTATATATTTTTTTCTGTAATTCTGTAAAAATAAATTATATTTTCATCTGAAAAATGGGAGGATGAATGATCAGGCCTACCCCTGCCTGAGATCGGGTGAAATATCAGATGGGAAGGTGAAGATTGTCATGATAATGGGAAGAACTGCAGCTCCTACACCTTACTCTGCTGAGTCTTAGCAGGAATAAACCCATAAGGAGAGAGCAGGCTGCCATCTGTTTTGTTTAAGAGGTTTTTGTTTTGCTTTGTTTGTACAGTTCTTTGGTGCCCGGGAGACGAGCTCATGTGAGCCTGGCCTCTCTGGGCAGAAATCCGAACACTTTATGCTGTGCTTGTCCTTAAATGTTCAGCCCCTGGATGATAAACAAGAACTTTCTATTCTCTTAAATTGGCAGGAAGAACATGTCAGAAGAATGACTTGACCCAAATACAGGGAGGAAAAATGTTAAGTGTATTCACAGCTTTCTTCTCTTTTCTGGCAAGGTCTAAGCCCCACGCCTGCTCCTTCTGCCATCTCTTAGGGCCTCTGAGATAACACCTGACCCCAGGAAGCCCCTCAGCCCATGGCCTGCCTCCACACCTGGGGACCTGCTGAGGCCCAGAGGACAGGCCTGAGTCCTGCTTACGTGGGCAACGAAACTCTGGCCTGTGGCGACTGACCTGGGTCTGAAGCCACTTACTAGTTGTGTGAACTGGGGCAAATAATTCTCTTCTTTGGGTCTCAGCCAGCAGATGGGACTGGGTCATCTGAAAAGTCCCTTCTGGTTCTAAGCACAGGGCTAGGCCCCTAAGAAGCCTGGGGGGCTCTTTGATTTTAGCACACCTGTGGCTTAGCACAAAAAGATTCTCCTTCCTGGAGACAGATATTAAAGATGCTCGTCTTCTTTCTCCTGGTCCTCATAGGACCCGCAGAGAGGGAGGGCATCCCTCATTCACGGACCTTCCCCAGACAGGAATGCAGAGGAAAACAGAGGATCTTTCACTTGTTTATTTGGGTCTACATTTTCTAGTTTGGGTTCTGTAAGATTATTTGCTGACAAAGATGAATATGGAAATATGTCTTGTGTGATAAAACATGTATAACCCAGATTGAATTGCTGGTCAGCTCCGGGAAGAGGGAGAGAGACAATATGGATTATGTAACTTTGGAAAATTTATGTGGAAATTGGTTATTAAAATAAAAATAAAAATAAAGGAAGCTGATGTCTTAGCATGAGTTCTGCTCTCCCTTCCCTATGTATCCCCCTACCCTCCACCCCAATACTTTGCCTACATAATCTATTTTTTAAATTTTATTTAGTCAATTTAGAACATTATTCCTTGGTTACAAGAATTGCCTGCACAATCTAATAGTACCTAAGCTCTTAGGAATGGAATATGGGATATGTCACATATCCTCTTTCATGATGGTAACTGTCTTCCACCTCCCTTCTTTTTTCCCCAAAGCCCTTGCCTTCCATCTTAAAATCAATCCTGAGGTAATAGTTCCAAGACCGAAGAGCAGTAAGGGTTAGACAGATGTGGTTAAGTGACTTGCCCAGGGTCACACAGCTAGGAAGTGTCTAAGACCATATTTGAACCCAGGACCTCCCATCTCTAAGCCTGGCTCTCAATCCACTGAGCCACCCAGCTGCTCCCTATTCCCTTCTTCTTTAAGCCGGAGCCCATCCCAGGGGCAGATCTTTGGACTGGCAAGGAGAATGCTAATCAGATTAAGTCAATCCAAAACTTTACAGATATGAAAATTGAGGCAAGCAAAGGTTAAATGACCTGGCCAGGGTCATACAGCTAATAAATGTCTGAAGCTGGATTTAAACTCAGTCCTTTTTGGGTCCAGGTCCAGTGCTCTACCATGATGCTTCTGAGTAAGCCTAAGCCCCTGGAGAATAACAATTGAATCCTGTTGTAAGGGAAGGTCTTCTAAAATAGTATCCTGACATTAGAATTACAATACTTTTCTACCAGCAAAGAATAACTACTAGGCAAGTAGTTTAAATGTTAAGGGTACATGCCTTTTGAACTTGTCTAGGGTCAGGAGACCTGGGTTCAAATCCCACTTAGTAATGTGTCAAAATACTGGCCAAATCATTTTGGGCAAGTCATTGTCCCCTCTCTAGATAACAATTTTCTTTTCTTTAAAAAAAATTTTTTTTAATAATGGGGATCCTTATTTCATGCCTAATCTTATTGGGAAGGCTTCTAGTTTATCCTCATTATAAATAATAGCTGTTGGGGGCAACTGGGTGGCTCAGTGGATAGAGTCAAACCTAGAGACAAGAGATCCTGGGTTCAAATGGCCTTAGACACTTCTTTGCTGGGTGACCCTGGGCAAGTCATTTAACTCCCATTGCCTAGTGTTATAGTTTTGTTATAGGCTTTGAAGGCTGTCAGCCAGCCTTGCTCAATTCTCTTGCTACACCAGCCTTTACTGCCCTTCTGCCTTGGAATCAATACCCAGTATTGATTCTAAGATGGAAGACAAGGATTTAAAAAATAAAATAAAAATGGGTAAAACAAATAATTCTTTCTGATGGTTTTAGGTAGATTTCCATTTGTATCTATGCTTTCCAGTGTTTTTTTTTTAATTTATTGACTTATTTTAATAACAAATTTCCACATGAGTTTTCCAAAGTCATAGGATCCAAATTGTATCCCTCCCTCCTCCCATAACTGGGAAGCAATTTGGTCAGGATTATATACGTATTCTCAGGCAAAACCTATTTCTGTATTATTCATTTTTGTAAATGAATAATTTCATAAAACCAAAACCCTAAAATAGAAACTCAAATAAACAAGTGATAAATCATATACTTTCATCCACATTCCTACTCTAACAGTTCTTTCTCTGGAGGTTTTCCAGGGTGTTTAACAGGAATGAGTGTTATATTTTGTCAAAAGCTTTTTCTACATGTATTGATATGGTTCTTGTGATTTTTGCTATTGATATCATCAATTATGTTGAGAGTTTTCCTTTTATCAAACCATGTGGAGCACAATTTTCTAAGCCATAAAATGAGGTGATTGAATTACAAGATCTCTGCAATTCCTCCTTGACCTAACAATTTTCAATCTTCATTTCTATGTTGGATCTTTTGTTCTAAACCCTTAAATCCTGATTATTAGGGGCTGCTGGGGAGCAGAGTGACCTGGACTTGGGAGGATTTAGATTCAAATGCAGTCACAGAGGTTTCAAGCTGTGTGACCCTGGGCAAGTCACTTAATCCTGATCGCCTAACCCTTGCTATTCATTCTTCTGTCTTAGAACTGATCCTTAAGACAGTGGGTCAGGGTTTAAAAAAAAAATCCTCCTTTTTCCCTAATTCCAAGGGTGGGCTATGAAAGGGCCAGCTGCGATCTGTTTGTGTGTGTGTGTGTGTGTGTGTGTGTCCTAGAGGAAAATTGAAGGCTTCTTCATTCAGTTTCATCCATCCATCCATCCATCCATCCATCCATCCATCCATCCATCCATCCATCCATCCATTCAAGAGGAATTGTTCTCATCCTCCCACTTCCATCCCAAGGCCAACTGTGTTCCCCAACACTTAGCTCGTTCGTTCATCCAAGGTATAGAGCACTTCTTGGCTGCAGGGAGGTGGGAGTACAGAGAAATTCAGAAAATCTCTCCCAGATGCTACTTACAACTCAGCAGCCACCTACCCAGGGAAAGGGCCACCGTTGGTGAGCTCAAAGACCTGATGAGGATTCAGCAGTTTCCTGAAGCTGCAGAGAAGGTCCCGGCCTTTCAGCCCTCCACTTTTCGGGTTCACAAACACAAGGACTGGGCAGCAGTCTGGGGGCAGCTTTGTGTGCTGACAGATAGAGAAAGTCTGTGTTAGGAGAGCGACCAAAATGGGCTGACTCAAGTGGGATTCCCATCCATCTCATTTACACTCAACTCAATTTATCTTTCCTGAACTAACCCATGCAGGCGACATCTTTTTGGATAGGAGGGCAAAGGTGGGAGAGGTTAAAGGGCTCATGAGTGGCAGGATGAAGACTGGAACTCAGGTCTTCTGACACCAGTACTCTTCCCACTGTCGCACTGTTCCCCAGGCCCCTGGAGAGTGGGGAGCCACTTCATTTATTTCATAGTTAATTCATTTAACAAACAAGGCAAAAAAAGGGGGCTGTTTGGAAAAAGGAAACTTCCTAGATTTTTGTCACAAATTTCTATCTTGGATATAAAATTGTCTCAACTTAAAAAAAGGGGGGCTCAGGCATGGCCCAGTTTATTCCCCGAAGGAGCAAGAATCTCAATGGTGGATCAGCCCAAAGTAAAAGTCTAGATCACAGAGAGACTTACTATTCACCTCTCTTTTAAGCTTCTTTTTAAGGAATTTTTTTGTTTGTTTAGTCATTTTTTCAGTCCTTTCTGACTCTTTGTGATCCCATTTGGGTTTTTTGGGCAAAGATACTGGCATGGTTTGCCATTTTCTTTTCTAATTTATTTTACAGATGAGGAAACTGAGGCAAACAGTTTCATGGTTTTTTTTTTTCCTAATTAATGACTTGCCCAGAGTCACACAGCTAGTGTCTGAGGCTGGATTTAGAATCAGGTCTTCCTGACTCCAGCCCCAGAGCTCTATTTGCTGTGCCACCTAGTTGCCCAGTTTATGTGCCATCTTCTCCCACTAGAATGAAGATATTTGTATACACAGTGCCTATAACATAGTGAAGCTTAATACATGCTTGTTGACTTGACTGGATTGCTCCAAATAGTCCTTCCCTTCACCTCAAATATTTACCTCCCTACTGCAGCCCTAAATGCCATCCCCTCTAGACTAGATTCCTGCTCCTTTCTCAGTCCCCACTGAGGGAGCTGGTGGCACAGTGAATAGGGCACTGAGCCTGGCATGAGGAGTTCCTGGTTTCAAATCTGGCCTCAGACACTTCCTAGCTGGGTGACCCTGAGAAATCCACTTAACCTCTGTTCATCTCAGTTGCCTCAATTGTACAACAGAAATAACCATTGTTGTGGGGAATCAAATGAGATATTTGTTAAAAAATGCTTACTATAATGCCTGGCACATAGTAGGCACCATATAAATGCTTATTCCCTCCCCCTCCCTGTCATGTTTAAAATAGATGACCTCTGGGGTCTCTTCCAGCTCTGTAATTATGACTCCTCAATCTCAAATTGCTTTATTTTATGAACAAAAAATTTAAGTGTAGACTTTGACTCCCTATGTGACCTTGGAAAAATCATACCATTGTCTGGCCATGGTTTTCTCCTCTTTAAAAAGGGGATAATAGAACACAAGATCACTAAGGTTTCTTCAAACTCTACATAACTATTATTATTATCTATTACAATTATAAAAAAAATTAAATGATGGTATTGGGTATACAGACTAAATTGCTGGATTATAAAAATCTAGACAGTTTTTGTGGGCAATATGGGAAGTGGAAAGAGCTCTTTACTGGGAGTGAGGAGACCTGGATTCTAGTCAACTTTCAGCTAAGCTTTTATGTGACCTCTGGTGAATTAGTCCCCATCTCCAGGTTTCCAATCCTTCACTCCCTCCCCTCTGCCCACACATAAATGAAGGGATGCCAGCAGCCACTGTGAGGGGCAGTGAAAGGGATAGGAGTGTTTGTGTACAGGTTGCCCAGATCTCAGGTACTAATAGCACCTAAGAAGGCAAGACCATCCCATTCATCTCAGTGAAGATGGATAGGCTTTACCTAAGGCTTTAGCAGATGTCGGATTGCCCCTCCATGGGAAATTCCCAAACCTGCCTCTTTCCATGTTAGAATTCCTTTAACCAAAACCCAGGACACTTTGACCTAGAACTGAGCAATTGGCCATCCACTGAACAGTGAACTCCTTGAGGGCAGGAAGTGTCTTTTGCTTTTCTTTGCATTCCCCATGTACTCCCAGTACAGTGCCTTGCACATAGTAAGCATTTAACAAAGATTTGACTGATGGTCGGAAAGCCAAGGAACACTCACCAAAGTACCAATGTAATTACAATTGCTCCCATTTCTAAAGAACTGTAAAGTTTCATGAATTCTTTCCTCCCTGCAAGGTAGGCAGTGCAAATATTAGCATCTCTTCTTTAAATGTGAGGAAATTGAGACCTGGAGAGCATGTTATGTCATCAGTATCAGTATGTTCAAGTGGAAAAGCCCTGGCCTTGGAGTCCAAGACCCATAAGTCAAATCTTGGTCCTGCATCTTACTGCTTTTGGGTGATGTTCGCCAAGTCATTAGCCATTTTGAAAATTCAGCTTCATCATCTACATAAAGAGGAGGTTAGAATACATGGTCTCTAGCTCTCCAAAACAAAGACTGTTCTAGAATCTACACTTCAAACAACTAGGATCATGGAAGAGAAGTCAATTGCCTAAGACCACACCCCTTAGAAAATGGCAAAGCCATGACTGGACCCCAAGTCTCCTGATGTTGAATTTAGTGCTCTTTCCTTTATTCCATAATGCTGCTACAATTAGGACACCTCAGAGGAATCCCAGAGCCTAGGATGGCTGGGGTTCACTCATATGGGCTTCCTATGAATGAAACCCTTGGCACCCCAACTTTTCTAATGGCTCCACCAAACAAGACCTGGGCTAGTCACCTTGAAGAGATCAGAGAAGAAGCTCTGCTTTGTCCTGACCAATAATTCTGCTTCCTGGCCACTATGTACCCTAATCTGAGGCTGGACTAAGTAGGTCAATGTAAAATAGTGTTAGAGTGGACAGGCAGGAGAGAGCCCTGGCCTTGGAAGTAAGACACCTGGGTTCAACCTCATCTGTATAGCTAAGGGTGAACTGGGCGACTTTTTGTGAATCACATTGATTCTTTGAATGTTTTCTTCTCTGAAAAGTAGAGTCGATAATTCCTATACTGTGTCCCTCATAATGTTGTAAGGAAAGGGTTTTATAAAGCTGAAAGTATTATAGAAATTATTATTGTTATTGAATCTGAGATTAACCAAGATTGGAATCCTAAAGCACAATTACCTAGACCTATGTTGTCTGATTTTAATTTTTAGAAAGGAAAACAATATGAAGCAAATTTTTATTAGGGAAAACAAATCTTAGAAAAGCAATTTCTGGGATGCATTCTGGACTCAGTCCATACCAAATCCAATCTCTCTTAAATTCTTCTCTATCTACAATCATGAGAAATAAAAACGAATATTCAGAATAACAGCTCCTGGGTCCTAGAATCAACAAAGAAAAATTCAGCAAAACTTTTTGATTTTTTTTAACAGAATCTCACAGGAAGGGATCCAATTGGACCATCCAGAAGAGCCCCCATGATGATGAACAAATTCGCCTTCCTATTATCCCCAACAAGCATCATCCAGTCTCAGGGAACTCATTACTTACTCAAGCAAACCCTTTCATCCATCCCAATTCAATTTGATAAACATTTATTAAAATGTTTGTTATGTGCAAAGCAATATGCTGGACTCTGGGGATAAGGAGATGAAATATGACACACAGCCTCTGCCCTCAAAAGAGCTTTCAACCCAGCAGGGGAATGGGAAGTTCCAGAAATAGAAAGATAGGAATTAGAAAATGATGAAGTACACAGGAGAGGTCAAAAAGAGAAAGAAGCTTGAGAATTTAGAGGGCAGATGGCTGGGCAGTTCTGATCGCAAGACTTCCTTTTTTTAATTTTTTAAACAAAGATTGAAATAGAAACTCCACCCATCCTGTCTTCAGGAGAAATAGCCTTCACATTAGATTTGGTTCCAATTATCAGAGGAATATGGAATCACAGACCCTTGGAAGTCAGTGAAGCACAAAACTGGTAGAGACCTCAGGGAGCATTCAGTATAACCCATTCTTGAGTATGAATTCCCCATGACAATACACCCACCACACATCATCCAGTCTCTAGCCAAAGTCTCAAACCAAGAGATGGGGAACCCATCATCTATTGAAACGCATTCTCTTTCGGGTAGCTGTGTTGGAAAGTCTTCCTTAAATTAACCAATCAGAAAATTGCTATACCCACCACTCCCCCAACATTGCTCCCTCATAGTTCTGTCTCCTGGGTCTGAGTTGAATTAACCTAATCTAATGTGTCTTCATACATGTGAAGCCACCTATCATGTCTTTCCCCAAGCCCCAAATCCCCTCTTCTCCAGTCTGGGCATCTCTCGTTACTTTGACCAGTCTCACTCCAATATGGTGTCTAGCCCCTTTCCAATCCTTGCCACTCTCTCTCCTACAGTATCCCTGATGTGACTGGGCAAGGGCACTACAAGAGGACTATTTGATCTTCATTTCTATAAAAGCAGCCTTAAATGCATTGGCTTTTTAAAAAATCAATGATTAAAGCAATGAACAGCAGAAAGATGAGCCCTTAGGGTTCTCTAATATAAGCCTCCACACATCAGTATGCCTCATTTATATGGTATCTCTGAGGAACCATGAGTTCTGCATGGCATAATTTTTTATTATGCCTCAAAATGACCAAAATTTTTTTGATTTTAAACTTCTTTTGGGGTAGAAAATGGCATATTGCCCCCTTCCCCTAATGTGCTAGCCTCCAAAAATAACTTTTTGAATGAAATAGAATCTATATTGGCATACATTGAAAAATGATAAAAATAAACCTTAAAAGTAGGGGAGGGATACAGCGACTATTCAGTTTCATGGGAATTCAACCTTTATTCCATTTTCCAGTCAAGGCTCCTATCATTTACCACCTTCTTCGGAAACCTCTCCCTAATTCTTCTCCCCACTACCTGCTAATTTTGATCTCTTTCCTAAAAAGTATCTAGTATTGACTTTAATATGTACATATTCTATCTCCTGTCCCCCCCAGAGACTGTAAGCTCCTTGAAATAGAGATTACTTTGTTTTTCAAACCTCTATTCATTATCTGTTTGCAGCATCTGTCTAAGATTTTTACATACTGAGGGACTAGCTCTATGGGTAGTACAGGCAAATGTGTATCACATTCTGGATAGCAAAGATCCATTAGGTTTTTCATGTGTGGATAGGCTGAACCTTTCCACCTAATTACAGATTTCTTCCATTTGACTGTGTAGCATAATGGCAAACATTATATATATAATTTTTTTACAAGTTGTTTGATTTTAATAATCAGAGTGGAAAAAAGTTATCTCTCGTTACATTTTTCAAAAAATCTTGTATGATTTCAACACATACAAGGAAACCTATATGATATTGTATGATCAACTAAATGTTTTTTTTTTAATAATCCATAAACGAATACAATGAGACCATGAATTTCCTACACCTAAGAAGGCAACTGTTTACCTGTAAAAATGTGGTCTGATTTAGAATATTGTTTGTGAAAGCCTGTCCACTCCCTTCTCTGACCATCAGAGATGCCCTTGGCACATGAATGAATCATTCTCACAACGATTTTGTAGAGCTGGGAAAGTAAGTATGCAGGGTTGCCAGGAGCCATCAAAGACCATGCTGTCCACATGGAAACCGGGGACTGCAAAGCAGCCTCCAGGAAGGATGGAAACACCCACTGAAACCCCCCTAATTGATTTTCATTATTAACATCCCCTTATTATTGGAATTGCTATGATTATTATTCTTACTTAGTCCCAGAAAAAATAGATGAGAGCAACATGCTTGCAGGGTTAATACAGATGTCCCATCCTGTCCCCCTAGGATATTACCAGGAGAGCCTACTTATAAAATTAAACCTAAGGATTCTTACATACCCACTTAGATAGGACCCTCTTTTCTAGGAATAAAAACTTCTGGCAAATCTGTGCTCTGAATTCCCTAACCTATATCTGGGTCATGTTGATTCTACCCTCTGATCCTGCATTAGCAATAATGTTTCATTGACTATCTCCCTATGCTTCCTGTCTGTTGTTAGGTTCCATGGAAACATGTATGTTCAGAATGAAACTATGTGTCAAGTAGATATGTGATCATGAGGGTATAAAATAAAGCCAGGCCTCAGCCAAAGTGGAGCAGTTTATCCTGTGAAACCTGTGCTGCAGGTTGAATGCAAAAGCTGTGTCCCATCCATCATTTCACTGGCACCGTCCCACTTCCAAGACCCGTCCCCTGTGTGAGGCTGGCCCACCGCACAGCACAGCATAGGGTGACAATTGCCAATATTTCTCAGTTAATTTTTTTGGAATTAACATTTGATTTTTCCCCTAAATGTCTGAAGAGTCCTCCTCTTTATCAGATACTTTTAGAAGTGATCCCTCAAAATCTTAAATAGGATACTAGCAAAAAGACTCCAGCAAGTGATCAGGAGAGTCATTCACTATGATCAAGTAGGATTTATACCAGGAATGCAGAGCTGGTTCAATATTAGGAAAACCATCCACATAATTGACTGTATCAACAAGCAAACCAACAAAAAAAATCACATGATTATCTCAATAGATGCAGAAAAAGCCTTTGATAAAATACAACACCCATTCCTATTAAAAACACTAGAAAGCATAGGAAAAGAAGAGTCGTTCCTAAAAATAATAAACAGTATATATCTAAAACCATCAGCTAACATCATCTGCAATGGTTATAAACTAGATGCATTCCCAATAAGATCAGGAGTGAAACAAAGATGCCCATTATCACCTCTATTATTTAACATTGTACTAGAAACACTAGCAGTAGCAATTAGAGAAGAAAAAGAAATTGAAGGCATCAAAATAGGCAAGGAGGAGACCACGTTATCACTTTTTGCGGATGATATGATGGTCTACTTAAAGAATCCTAGAGAATCAACCAAAAAGCTAATCGAAATAATCAACAACTTCAGCAAAGTCACAGGATACAAAATAAACCCGCATAAGTCATCAGCATTTCTATATATTTCCAACACCGCTCAGCAGCAAAAACTAGAAAGAGAAATCCCATTCAAAATCACCTTAGACAAAATAAAATACTTAGGAATCTACCTCCCGAGACAAACACAGGAACTATATGAACACAACTACAAAACACTCACCACACAACTAAAACTAGGCTTGAACAATTGGAAGAACATTAACTGCTCATGAGTAGGACGAGCCAATATAATAAAAATGACCATCCTATCCAAACTTATTTATCTATTTAGTGCCATACCCATTGAACTTCCAAAAATTTTTTTTACTGATTTAGAAAAAAACCATAACAAAGTTCATTTGGAAGAACAAAGGATCAAGGATATCCAGGGAAATCATGAAAAAAAAATACAAAGGAAGGTGGCCTTGCAGTCCCAGATCTCAAACTATATTATAAAGTAGCAGTCATCAAAACAATTTGGTATTGGCTAAGAGGCAGAAAGGAGGATCAGTGGAATAGACTTGGGGTAAGTGACCTCAGCAAGACAGTATATGACAAACCCAAAGACCCCAGCTTCTGGGACAAAAACCCACTATTTGACAAAAGCTGCTGGGAAAACTGGAAGACAGTGTGGGAGAGATGAGGTTTGGATCAAGACCTCACACCCCACACCAAGATAAACTCAGAATGGGTGAATGACTTGAACATAAAGAAGGAAACTATAAATAAATTAGGTGAACACAGAATAGTATATATGTCAGACCTTTGGGAAGGGAAAGACTTTAAAACCAAGCAAGACATATAAAGAGTCACAAAAATGTAAAATAAATAATTTTGATTACATCAAATTAAAAAATTTTTGTACAAACACAACCAATGAAACCAAAATGAGAAGGGAAGCACTAATTGGGAAACAATTTTCATAACAAAAACCTCTGACAAAGGTCTAATTACTCAAATTTATAAAGAGATAAATCAATTGTACAAAAAGTCAAGCCATTCTCCAATTGATGAATGGGCAAGGGACATGAACAGGCAGTTTTTTCAGCCAAAGAAATCAAAACTATTAATAAGCACATGAAAAAGTGCTCTAAATCTCTTATGATCAGAGAGATGCAAATCAAAACAACTCTGAGGTATCACCTCACACCTAGCAGATTGGCTAACATGACAGCAAAAGAAAGTAATGAATGCTGGAGGGGATGCGGCAAAGTAGGAACACTAATTCATTGCTGGTGGAGTTGTGAATTGATCCAACCATTCTGGAGGGCAATCTGGAACTATGCCCAAAGGGCGATAAAAGACTGGCTACCCTTTGATCCAGCTATAGCACTGCTGGGCTTGTACCCCAAAGAGATAATAAGGAAAAAGACTTGTACAAGAATATTCATAGCTGCGCTCTTTGTGGTGGCCAAAAATTGGAAAATGAGGGGATGCCCTTCGGTTGGGGAATGGCTGAACAAATTGTGGTATATGTTGGTGATGGAATACTATTGTGCTCAAAGGAATAACAAAGTGGAGGAATTCCACGGAGACTGGAACAACCTCCAGGAAGTGATGCAGAGCGAAAGGAGCAGAACCAGGAAAACATTGTACACAGAGACTGATACACTGTGGTACAATCGAACATAATGGACTTTGCCATTAGTGTCAATACAACGTTCCTGAACATTCTGCAGGATCTAGGAGAAAAAACACTATCCACAAGCAGAGGACAAATTGTGGGAGTAAAAATACTGAAGATACACAACTGCTTTACTACAGGGGTGGGAGAGACATGAATGAGGAGAGACTTTAAATGAACACTCTAATGCAAATACCAACAACATGGAAATGGGTTCGAAACAAGGACACATGTGATACTCAGTGGAATCGAACGTCGGCTATGGGAGGAGTAGTTGGGGGGGGGGGGGGAAGAAAATGATCTTTGTTTCCAAGGAATAATGTTTGAAATTGACCAAATAAAATAATGTCTAAAAGGAAAAAAATAAAGAAAGAAGTACCCAAGTCCCCAAAATTCACAATAGTCTAGTTAATTACAATAGCAAACAAACCCACTCTCATATTTCAAATAAGTTGCTGTATGACAAAAAATAAACCCTATGAACTGAAAAAAAAAAAAAGAACTGATCCCTCAATATCTCTTTTGTCTATACTTGTTTTAGTTCAGTAGTTCTTTCAATCTTTTTTTTCAGGATGCTGTACCTACTTTTTCATAGATCATTGGAGACTTTGAACCCAGGGGTGGTAGTTAACTGATGGACATGACTTTAATCTATAGTTTGGACAGCTTAATTATGCCTTTGCATAATGTCAGATGCATAATCTGACTTAATTGGGCTTCTTGATAAGTTTTCTGTTAACTTGCTTTTTTTTTCATTTTGTTACTTGTTTTTGAAAGGCTACTTCTTATAAGCTTCTCCCATCTTTCTTCCAAAATTTTTACAAAAAAAATTTATATTCTGTATCTGACCATATGGCAATAAGATCTTGCACTTGTTAGCATGGAAAATTTCAAGGCTCTTTTTCTCTCCTCATTGAGGTGATCTGCTAACATTGGTTAAAAAACATCTGGGAAAGGTGATAAGTATATGACCTTTGCTTATGCATTTTCTATTTTTTTGTTGTCCAAAGTGCCAGCCTGGAATTTCCACAACTGTTTGCCATATCTCTTTTCTTCTAATATGGTAATGATTTTCACATTTGCTCTAAAAGTCAACAATCTGACTGTATACAGCTGATCTGGAAATGAGTATGAAAATAGTAATCAATTATTTCCTATCTTTTAGGATATAATCAATATAATTTTTTACAATATTATTTTGTGCCTTCCGTTCTTTTATTTTTATCAAACTCTAACCTTCTGTATTAGGATTTATACTGGGTATTGATTCCAAGGCAGAAGAGTAGTAAGGACTTTTGAGAGTTAAGTGACTTGCCCAGGGTCACATAGCTAGGAATTATCTGAGGCCATATTTGAACCCAGGTCCTCTTGATTCCAGACCTACCACTGAACCACCTAGCTGCCTCTTCAGCCAACTTTTATTTGCCTCTTCAAGGTAATCCTGTGTGCCATGTTCCCACTTGGCTAACATAGCCTTTGGGTTTTTTTGTTTTGTTTTACTTTTTTTCTTAATAGTAAAATTGCTAAAACTGCTATGATTCTATTTCACTAGTATTAAGTCTAATAATAGATAATTGTTTTATAATAAATATGAATTATAAATTATAAAATCATATAATAATATGATGTTGTATATATCGTATATTATATAATATGTTGGTATATAATTATTTATATAGCTGCAGTGCAGCTATATGTAAAGCCAATCATGGAACCCAGCCAAGGTTCCCAGGATCATCTATAGTATACGCCAAGAAGCACACTCTAAGAGGAGAAATAAGGTTCCCTGGCACCTTCCATGGATGGCTGAGATATCTTCTTCACACTGTTCCGTGGAGACTAAAGGGTGAAGTAGTGAGACTGCCCAGATGACTCTCCCATTATGCTGAAAATATGGCGGCTACAGAGAATGGATTTGAAAGGAGGTTGGGAGTTCTTGGAGCAGTGTGATTAACCAGAAGCACAATTAATTAATTAAATTCAGGCAGCCAGCCCATTCTTCAAAACACCCACAGATATAAAGGTAAGGGATTTTTTAATCATGTGGTCCATTATTTTAAAGCATTAAATTTTTCCTAATCTAGAATATTATGATTCACTGAAAGGGATCCCCAGCTCTGCTTTAGTCTATGTAACTTTGGTCTAGGTCTCAGTTTCCTCCTCTGTAAAAGGAAATTGAATTAGATTATTGTCAAAGTTGTATTATAATTTGACCTCTAAAATATAAAGGCCATAGAATGGAAGTCAATTAGGAAATGATTTCTTGACAATATAGAAAGAAAGAAAATGTTGTTCATTTGGACCAGCCAGCTGTAAGTCAAAAAACCTTTAGGATTAACAGCTCCCATTCCCCAGTCTTCCCTCAGTGTCATGGATGGACCCCTGGTTCTCACTGGGTCACAAAACTAGATTGGAGGGTACCAGGAACTGGATGATGTGGATTTGGCCAGAGTCATAAAGAGAACACCACCAGGGAATTTTGGAAGCTTCTATCATACACAGCGCTCAAGGGGCAGGGGGATTCTCAAACACATGGCTACTCTAAAACACAGTGGAACAAACAAGCTCATCACTACATGGTCAGGGCATGGCCAGGTAGTTACAACTTACCTTTCTAATCTTGGAAAAGCAGCTGACAAGAAGAAGACAAAACAAAAGAACAAAACATTGGCATATTTGATTTCTTGTTGCTGATTAAAGGAGTATAAAAGACTAAAAGCTCATTGTGAGAAGCACTGCTTGTCCTGGAATGGGATCTAAAAATCCCTGGATTGCAGTCTTTGTTCTATTCCTTACTGTGTGATCTTGGGCAAGTCACATTCCCTCACTGAGCTTCAGGTTCCCCATCTGTAAAATGGAGATAACAATACTTTTGTTCCCTGCTTCATTTCACAAAGTAAAGCGACTTGGACAAAGTAAAACGTCCAGGAAACACAGGTTAATGTGTGACATAAAGAAGAAAGGTCAAGAACGGGGACTTCCAATGGCAGCACTTAACTTGGATCATAGAAACAAACAGAAATCTCTGTAATGACTCCTGGAAAACCACTCCCTAAGGAGCAGAGTCCTTGAAGGCTTACCAATAAGACCAAAGGGCTTCTGAACTTCTTAAAATAAGGTTTCTTCCCTGAGAAGCAGATTCTATATTAGTGAAGTTTCTTGCTGAGTAAATGAATCCAAGAAAACAGGTATGAAAGAACAATTACACTTCTTCTTGTACAATGGATCAAAACCTGCTTCCCTGTAATGTCCACGCAAAGGTGCTAGTTCTTCCTTCTAAATCTGCATAAAACATGGCTAATATAGAAATGGGTTTTGTATGACTTCATGCATACAATGGGTACCATGTTGTTTGCCTTTTCAATGAATAGGGGAGGGGTAGGAAGGAGGGAAAGCTCAAAAATAAAAAATAAAAATAATTTTATAATAATAAACATATATTTATATTATATATATAATATTTATATTATGTATAATATAAAATTATATTAAATAAATAATAAAAACTCAAAAATGAAAAATAAAAAAACTCAAAAATAAATGTTAAAAATAAATAGTGAGAGCAGATAGGTGATGTAGAAGATAGCGTGACAGCCTGGAGTGAGCAAGACCTGAGCTCGAATCCATCCTCAGATATTAGCTGAAAATCTGTGCAATGGGATTCTCTATGTGACGACCCTTAAAAAGGGCAGTCAAATCCTCCCTTCCACAAGTTTCTTCCCAGCTAAACACTTCTAGATCCTTCAACTTCCATACAAGTCACTTTCCTTTGCTACCTCAGTCACAGCTTCAGTTCTTTGCAGCTAAGTTTTCTCATTTGCAAAACTGGGACAACAATCCTTGCCTGGCCTTCCTCCTCTCAGAGCATTATGCAGGTTACATAAGTAGGGACTGTTTTTGGTCTTTCTTTGTACCCCCCAACACTTGGCACAGTGCCTCTCGCTTAGCCTTGATTTATGTGAGATAATGGATGGGAAAATGTCGAGATATAAAAATATTGAAAATGCTTGAAGTCATTAGAAGAAATCATCTGACTGGGGAAGAAGGGATCTCCAGAAGCTCCCCTGGACTGCCCCAGGGAGGAGCAGGGGCTGCCTCAGTTTCTAAAGCCCCAAGAGGCTGCTCTCTTCAGCCCTGGCCAGTGATGAGAGGTAAGAGAAGCAGTGGGGGTATCACTTTTTAGTGGGGAACATCCCCCCATTCTTCTAGAGATCTCACTCAATCCCAGTCTGCATCTTCATTCATACTGTTCTAACCCATCTGGAATCAGGAAGCAACAACATATGAGAATAAACTGGAATTAGTCAGAAGATCTGAGTTTAAGTCCTGGCTCCTAAACTTAGAGCATTTATGGACAAATCACTTCATCTCTTTGAGTCTAAGTTTCTTTATTTGTCAACAAAGAAGATGATAATAACAAGAGTTAGCATGTAAATAGCACTTGCAAAGCACTTTGCAAATGTTATCATTTTACCCTTAAGACAACTTGGTGTGAGCGGAGCTACTATTATCTCCATTTTATATACAGTTAAGGAAACTGAGGCAGACAGAGGTTAAGGGACACACAGCGAGTAAGAGTCTGAGGTAGGATTTGAATCCTGGGCTTTTCTGTCTCCGAGTCCATCATAGTGCCCACCTCACAGTACTGTTGTGAGGAAAAGTTCCCCATAAAAGTGAATCCTACCCACATGGGAGTTAATCTTGTTAATAAAGATGACTCTCTATTTCCATTCTGCCTCTCTTGCCATCCTTCACAGTCCAGCTCCACTTCCTATCCCTTCCTTGAAGCCTTCCTTGACTGCTCTGCCCTCAGTGTTAAGTCTCAGAATTGCCACAAGAGAATCTCAGCAGTCATCGAGTCCAAGAACTCCACCCAAGAGCTAACTGCCGAGCATGTGCCTGAAGACCTTCAGGGAGAGAGAACCAACCACCTCTCAGAGAAGCCCACTCCTCTACTGAACGGCTCTCATCAAAAAGCTTCTCCTTACAGCAAATCTACACCCGCCTCTTTGCCTCTTGCACTGGTTACCTCTCCTTTTGCCCTCCATTTCTACACAAAACAAGTCTAATTCTTCTTCCCTGTGACAGTCCTTCAAAGACATTCGCTCTTGTTTTTACCTCATCTTTTGTCTTAGAGTCACTACTGTATATTGGCTCCAAGGTGGAAGAGGGGTAAGAGCTAGGCAATGGGGGTTAAATGACTTGCCCAGTCATACATCTAAGAAGTATCTCAGGCTGGATTTGAACCTAGGAACTCTTGTCTCCAAGCTTGGCTCTTGATCCAGTGAGCCTCCTAGTTGCCCCCCCAAAGATATTCTTAAAGACAGCTCAGTGCATATTGCTCATCTCTATAATTTATCCTTCTGTCAAAAAGTGAGTTTTTTTTTTTACTTTCTAAAATAAAATTTAAGAAATTTTGAATCTAAAAAAAAACAAACAAAAACTAAAGACAACTCACATCTTCTGTCTCTTTAGTCTCTCTTCTATCATGTCTTCTCTCCCCCTCAGACTTCAAAAAATCATGGTGTGGCACAATTTTTTTTAAACCCTTACTTTCTATCTTGGAATCAATACTGTGTATTGGTTCCAAGGCAGAAGAGTAGTAAGGGCTAGGCAATGGGGGTCAAGTGACTTGCCCAGGGTCACACAGCTGGGAAATATCTGAGGCCAGAATTGAACCCAGGACCTCCCATCTCTAGGCCTGGCTCTAAATCCACTGAGCTACCCAGCAGCCCCTGTGGCACAATTTCCTTTTTCTTTCTTTTTTTTTAACCCTTACCTTCCATCTTGTAGTCAATACTGTGTATTGGCTCCAAGGCAGATGTAAATCTTGAAATTTCTCAGACTTGTGAATGTTAAAAATTTCCCCATTGAAAAGGGTTCGAGTCAAGAACACATGTGATAACCAGTGGAATCATGCGTCGGCTATGGGAGAGGGAAAGGTGGGGGGGGGGAGGGGAGGAAAAGAAAACGATCTTTGTTTCCAGTGAATAATGTATGAAAACGACCAAATAAAATAATATTAAAATTAAAAAAAAAAATTTCCCCATTGGGGAATTCTCCATTGGAACAATTCCCTACTGGGAACATTGCCCATTTGGAAAGTGAGAACTCTACTTGGATCAGAAATGGGAAGACCTCTACTCCACCCTACTTAAGACTGCTTTAGGGGAGAAAACTCCTTGCTAAACAATGAAAGTACTTAAACCCATACTTATAATGAGGCAAAAAGTTCTTTAAGCCATGCCTATTTTTAGAATTTATACAATAGGGTGCTAAGTACCTATTAAAGGTCAGGCAACTTGTAAACTTGCAAGGAGCAAAGAGGTGAAAACTTACTCAGAGCTTTCCTGATGTGAATTACTCAGAAGTTTTAGTCTACCCAGAAAAGGTGAGAGCAAGATGTGAATTAAGAAGGTGATAACAAAATGTGAATTAAGAATGGTCTGTCCTTTGAAAAACGTCTACTGTGATTGGTGGATGTAAGAATTTAGGGGAGGTGACAAAGGAGAAAATGCCCTATATAAGGAGATGAGAAATCTGAGTAGGAAGTCAGTCAGCTGGGAAAGGCTGAATTGAAGGAGGCAGCTGGCCAAGGCTGCCTTGAAGGGTCTCTCTCTCTCTCTCTCTCTCTCTCTCTCTCTCTCTCTCTCTGGGACATTGGACACATTCAGATTCAGGCATTGAGCTGGTGGAGTCAGCTGAGATGGAGCTGGCCTGGTGTCACTAGAATCCTTGCTTAGACAGATCTTGTGGTAAGTGATTAAAGACTGACTGATCTTTCTCTCTTAAGACTCAGGTCTAGGCCATGTTGGCTTAAGGCCCTTCATACTTATTTCCTTTCTTACTCTCTCTCTCTTTCTTTAATTCCTCATTGTATTATTAATTAAAATCTCTATAAAACCCAGTTGACTTGGGTATATTTATAATTGGGAATATTTCCCTGGCAACCACCTTATATTTGATTTAAAACCAAGACACTATAGTGAAACATATTTTCTGTGGTCATAATTTACTCACCCACTCTTATATCTACTACAATTTATATCTTCCACTATTTTACTCACTACAGTTTACAACCTCAACCATTTTAACTCTTACAGTTTATGTCTCCAACTCTTTTAAATGCCACACAGAAGAGTGGTAAGGGCTAGGCAATGGAGGTTAAGTGACTTGCCCAGGGTCACACAGCTGGGAAGTATCTGAAGCCAGATTTTAACCTAGGACCAGCTCTCAATCCACTGAGCCACCCAGCTGTCCCCCACCCCTACCCTATGGCACAATTCCAACAGAGAAGGTCACCCTCCTTTTGAGGGGGGCTTTGGTTGGTCAATGCACTTCTTAAAAAGTTACTCCTTCCCCTTGACCCTGGGGGCAAGTCACTTAACCCTGATTGCCTCACTCTTATTGCTCTTCTGACTTAGAATTGATGTGTGACACAGAAGGTAGGGGTTGAAATAGATAGATAGATAGATAGATAGATAGATAGATAGATAGATGAATAAATAAATGAACAAACAAACAAATAAATAAATAAATGAAATGAAATAAAGTGTCCTGCCTGGCTCTGAACACAACACTCCAGATACTGACCAACCAGAGCAGAATACCCTGGGGCAATAGTCTCTCTCAGTGTATTAGAATCAATACAGGTTCCAGGGCAGAAGAAAGGTAAGGGCTAGGTAACAGGATTACACAGCTAGGAAATGCCTGAGTCCACATATGGATGCAGGACCTCCTATCTCTAGGCTTGGCTGTCTATCCACTGAGCCACTTAGCTGCCCCTCACACTGATCTCTTTTCTTCCTCAGTAGTGCCTTCACTATTGCATTTATTCTCTCCTGGGCTGATTTTCCCTAAAGAAATTGAAGCCACGGAATCCAATCTATTTTTTCTCTGGACCCTCTGAAATCCACTCTCCCAAAACTCCAGTGTGCATGTCAGGCCATGACCAATTTTCCTCTCTCTTTTTTCCATCACAAATACTATAAAAGATAGGGTCACTTTCCCCAGATTCCCATTATTTCTACCCCAGAAACTTTTCCCCTTGTTGGTGAATATTCAGGTCCTGAACATAGTTCTCATCACTGGTTCCTCCCCCTTTGAAGGTTAAAATGATTATCTGACAAGCTAGAAAATTATTAGCTGCTCTGCTTTGGGCAGAGAAAGCTACAACAAAAGACAAGATAAGGGAAGTCCTCCATTGGTACCAGCTAACACCCTCATTCGCTAAGCTTACCATCTCTTTCCTGAATTCATCTATTTCCTCATTCTGTAGGGGCACTCTGTGGTTTACTCGAATGACAATACCGCTTCTATTTCTGGTGGCAGGGACTTTCACCCAAATGCTCTCCTCTCCACCCTGCTTCCTGTTCTAGTTCCTGGATTTCTACACACAAACAGGTCTTCTTCAAACGCAATGCCAGTCACCAAAACCCTCTTTTTGCAGAAACTATTCCTTTGAAAGAGGCGCACACTTCCAACTGGAAAGGCCAATCCATGAGGTCAAATCTGCTCCCTTGCAATAGGATCTCGAGTTTGCTTTGTTTGTTTTGTATGGACCTCCGATGCCGTCATTTTTCTCACTTTGATTCTTCCTTGGATTTTGTCTATTGTGAATTTACTAAACATCCCTTGCTACTGCTACTGCTATTCTTACACAGCTATGCTCTGTGGCTATTTAGCTCAGGAAACTGCCTATCTATGCAGGCAGTTTCCTCCCACTCTCTAGGAAGGCTGAAGGCATACTCAATTTTATTGGCTCAGAAGTGCCACCTGTTGGCCGGCTATGAGGGTACTCGGGAGCCCTTCAAGGCCATCAGGGCATGGGCCAATGGATGGAGGAGAGAGGAACAGGACAATTCACTGCAGAACAGACAAATATCCAAGAGACAGTATTTCTACCTCTGAGAAGGGACCGAGAAGGTCTCTAAACTCTAAGTCATGTTCTTGATATATTTTTGTAACCTCCTCTTCCACCAACATGTAGATTCATTCATACCCTTGAGCCTTGGCTCATCCTCTTCCTCCCTCTTTCTTTTTCCTCCCCTTCAAGACCTAGCATAAAATACCTCCTCCTCCAAGAAGTCTTCCCTGACCCGTGGTATCTTAATCCACAATCATTACTTTCTGCACCAGTTGGTTAGTTCACAAGGCACATACACACACACACACACACACATATATATATATATATATATATATATATTATAATTATATATGTCATATTATCTATATTATGTATATAACATATAGTTGTGAGTTAACTTTTCATATATATTACAATCTTGACTCAGAAAGAAGATTGGAAAACAACAACAAAAAAGAAAGAAGATTGGCTAACTAGGGACGTAAGATGATAATCTAGAAAGAACCTTGGATTTGGAGTCAGGAGACTCAGACCCCAATCTCAACTTGTTACATAGCTCTTAGGATATCACTTTCCCCTCTCTAGGCCTTAGTTTGTTCTTCTTGTTCAAAATAAATATTTATTACGCACCTGCTCTGCATAGGACACTGTGCTACGTGCAGGGAATATAAAGATTAAAAAGATGACTCAGACCTTGGCCTCAAGGAATTTCCACTCTACTAGAGAATCCATGTCCAATCCTTGGTGCCTGGTAATGATGGGGGACAAAAGAGAGATCCAAACAAACTGTTCTAGGAAAATCTGAGAGGGGAAGAGAACAACTTTGGATGGGAAGGGAGAAGGAAATTGGGCAAGACTTCTTAGAAGACTAGCACCTGAGCTGAGCCTTGGAGGGAAGGAAGATTTCTGAAAGAGAGCCCTGAGGAGGTCATCCTACCAGGGATGGGGATGACCTATGAATGCCCAGAGCTGAAAAATGGCATGCAGGATGTGGTTTGGTTGGAATGTGAGTTCATATAGGTGAAAAATATAAGATAAATTTGGAAAAGGAGGTTAACACCAGACTGTCAATAGCCTTAAATGTCAGGCAAAGAAAGGAGTTTATATTTTGTCTTCTAGGAAATCAAAAGCCAATCAAAGTTTTTAGACAGACTGCATTAGAACTGGATGATCTCTAGGGTCCCTTCCCCAACTCAGACATTCCACTATTCTTAGAAAGAACAGTGCCTTTCTCTCCTCTGCATTCCTCACAGTGTCTACCAGGGAACAGTAAATACAGGCTAACTGACTTGAGTGAACCTGGTTCTATGGTACCAGTGTCTTCCATCAGATGGCTAATCACTGGGTAGAATTTTGCCATCGATAAGGTCACCTCACATCTGAATAGCACATCATGATTTTCGAGGCTCATTTTTTCATTCAAATTTACAAATAATTTATAAATAAATTATATTATGACCTTGGACTACAATGAACCCATGACTTGGCTTTCTGAATTTTGGTCCCTGTTTATCCAAAAATGGTGACATTCCAATGCTTCCTGTTCTCTTTCTGACCTCTTCCTTTCCTGTCTCATGTCCAGCTACTTGCATAGGGAAGTGGGGGAATTTAGTAGAAAAACAAAACAAAACAAAACAAAACAAAACAAAACAGGGGCTTTGGAGTCTGAGGATCTCAGTTCAAAGTCCAGCTCTGCTGCCAAATCCTGTTAACTTGAGGAAGTCATCAGCTCTCTGGGGCTATGGGGGTGCAGGTACCTTACTCACCATCACTTCAGGCATCACAATTCCCATCAGCTGTTTGTCCTGGACCATTGTATCCTTAATGAGCATATATATTCTCTCTGCCTCCGAAAAACAGGAGATGTCAAGTACAACAGCCCCTGAAATAAAAACAACTTGCTTTTATGCCTAACTAGAGACTCGAGTAAAATCAGCCCCCCAAAAAAACCCATAAGTCAATTAGGGGAGAAAAGGGAGGAATCTAAGAGCTTTACAAGGAGGTCAACCAGCACCTATCATTGGAGGAAAAAGCCACACAGAGACTTAACCTTTTAAGTGAATCTGGAATTGAAGAACCTGGGTTCAAATTCCTGCTCTACTATGAGACCTTGGATGATTCCCTTCTTCTCTCTTGGCCACAGTTTCTTCCTCTGTAAAATGTTGGGAATGAGCGCTAGGTTCCTTATGATATTGACACTTCAGAGGGTCCACCAATGTCAGTACAATGCCCCCGCAGGAACCCATGTGAAAGTCCGTAATTCTGACCTAAAGTCCCGGCCAGCACTAAATCCTACAAAATCTCTCTATCAGCAGTTTTCCAGAAGAGATGCATATCCCCAAAAAGGGCCCAAGAAGAGAATGGCTGGTGGGATTCTGAGAACACTAGAAATTAAACAGAGTGGTGACAGGACTAGGATAGGATGTCGTGCAATAATTAATGGAAGCAGCTGAAGCTATTTAAGCTCAGAGAAGAAAAGCCTTGTTAGGAGGAGGGAGTGCGGCAAGAATGAGTGTGCTCTTCTGGTTTGCTTCCTTCAGATTCTCTGCCCCTCTTCTATCTCACTTTCTTTTCTTTCTCTAAAAAAAAAAATCCCTGTCTTCTGTCTTGGCATCAGCTCTAAGACAGAGGAGCAGCAAGGGCTAGACAACTGGGTTTAAATGACTTGTCCAGGGTCACCCAGATCCAGCGTGCTCTACCTGCTGCCCTCATTTTCTTTGATTCAAAAATCACTCTCCAGTGGAAGACAGCTTTGCCTTGCTAGCATCGGCTCGGATCTCTATTGCTGTGATCATTTAGATAATCTCAGCTAAATAAGACCTCCCTTAAAAGTATCTGAAGGTCAGCCTATCAGGGAGAGTTGGAATTAGATTTGTTTTGCTTGAACCCAGACAAGAAACCGAGGGATGATGGAGGGAAGCTATAGCAAGATAGATATTGGCTTAATCCAGGGTTTCCTCAAAGTCTTGGTATAGTCTTAACCTTCTATTGCTTGAAAGTGATTAAATATTATAATAAAATATGTTAATATGTAATATATTAACATAAATATATTTAAGCTATTAAAACTTTAAACTGCACTAAGACTATGGGGGTATAAAATATTCAATAGCATAAAAGTGATTAACTATTAAAATTATATATAATTGATATTAATATAGAATTTAAGCTAAATATAAAATACACAGATAACATTTATGTGATATAAACAAATTAAAATATATGGTGCTAGTTATCAGAGCTTAAAACTGCATTGGGGAACAGTATTTCCTAATAATAAGAAAACATTTCCTAATAATCCATTTGGAATCAGTGGGCTCCCATAGGAGGGTGACAAGTTCCCCACGATTAGAAATTTAAGTAGCCGCTGGATGGTGACTTGTCAGAAATGCCGTAGAGGGGAGGTTCACGCAGGGCAGATTGAATGTGAGACTTCTGGGCTTCTCCTCCATTTCTAAGATTCAAATATCACAGGAGCCAGAAGGGACCTTTTCTAGAACATCTAGTCTAGGTTTTTAAACATAGGGTCTCTGAACTTATTTTTTTTAAACCCTTACCTTCTGCCTTGGAATCTATACTATTTCTCAGTGCCAAGGAAAGGAGTAGTAGAGATGGCTGGGCTAGTAGATGGGGTTAGGTGACTTGTCCAGGGTCACACAGCTATTAAGTGTCTGAGGTCTGATTTGAACTCAGGAAGACAAATCTCCCTGACTCCAGAAATAATGTTCTATCCACCGTCCTAGAGAGCAATTTGGAGATAGGCAACAACATTGTTTGACAATGTATCTCCCTGTCTATTTTCTATTCCTATTCTTTAAGAAAAGTTTCAGATACAAATCTGAAAGTGAATACATTTAATATCCCAAATAATTTTTACCAGCCACTTTGAATTCATGCTGTTTCCCTCGGGGACAGAACAAGCCAGAAAGATTTATAAATTATTCAAGGTGGAGCCTAGAAGAAGAAGAATAACTCTTTACATCTCATCTTAATGAGTAAAGTCATCCATCTCACCAGGGGAGCACAAGAGAACTTACTAGCTGACATTTATAGAGTGCTTTCTGATTTGCAAAGTGATCTCCCTTGACCCTTATCACAAAACTATGAGAGAAGGAGTAAAAGTACTATTCCCATTTTACAGCGGACAAAATTGAGGCTAAAAAGGTTAGAGAGGCTTTCTGATGTTAGCTGTCATGCAAAAGAGATTAGATTTTTCTGGTCCCCCAGTCCAGGGTTCTTTGCAACATATCTTCTATATACATATCCTTGACATAACATATATAATTTCTTATATGATATATCGAGCCTGCTTACCTTGATTTGTGTAAACGTGCGTTACCGACACCAGATTGGCTATAAAAAGAGAAAACGAAAGTCAGTTTTTCCAACTTCAACACATGTGCCACTTTCCTGGACCCCTGAGTCCAGAGTCCTACAAACTCAAAGCTTATTGTTAGTGGCTCTTTCCCCTTGTTTTCTGAACCCACAGTTGAAATGGCCCCATCTGCAAGCTGTCAAGGAGAACAGAAGAAATCCATTTGGGCAACTCCAGAACGAGAAGGGCTCTCACAGACTTTTTAATGCAATCTTCCCAAATGTAGCCAGAGAAGTCTTGCTTAATCATCAGGCATCAAGGAAACGAAGGACTCCTCAGTATTACAATGATCTGTGCTGGGGTCTTTCCTCCCTAATTAGACTGCAAGTTCCTTGAAAGTACAGACTATTGCTTGCACTTTGTATCCCAAATGCTCCAGTGCTTAAGAAACTTTGGACTGACCAAGACCACACAGAAAACCAACGAGAGTGCCAGGGCAGAGTCTATGAAATGTTCATCAAAAAGACTGACTGAAAATGCCAAAAAACTTCCTAAAACGTGACTAGAACTGTTTCCAGGAGTGGAGATGTGGTCTAACCAAGGGAGGGAGTAAACAGTTGGGACCTTCTCCTCCTTCATTCCAGCTACTCTTTCTCTATTAATGCAGCTAAAGACTGAGCGAGCCCATTCTGGTCACCACGCTACATTGCCCACTTTGTTTTATCGTCTACTAAACTCCCCTGATCTTTTTCTTCACAAACTATTTTCTAGACCAAAAGAAAAAAAAAGGTAAGAATAGCCCAAGGTTACTCCAAATCTTCAAGGATCACCTCAAGAAGAACCTCATGCAAGAAGCCTTCCCTGAGTGCTAGAAACAACAAAGTCTTCCCTTTTCTGACCACCAACAGCCCTTTGTCTATTGTAATGCATTTTGTACCTAATTTTTACTCAAATTAAAGTTGGTAGATACCATCACATAACAGTCTCTCTTCCACGCATATCAGTCTTGCCTCCCTCAGTCTGGGGGCTCAATCTATTCTTTCTCTGACTCCCCAAGACTTTGAACTCTTCTGAGGGCAGTCAATGAATCAACAAGGATTTATTAAGCACTTGCTAAGACTAAGCATGATTTATTTCTTTTATTTTAAAAAATTATTTTCTTTTTTTGTTTACATGTAAAAACAGTTTTTAACTTTTGTTTTTTACACTTTTGAGTTCCAAATTCTCTCCCATTTTCTTCCCACTCCACTGAGAAGGCAAGAAGTTTATATTAAGCATTATTAAGCACTATATGCTAGGCAGTATGCTGGGAAGGAGAGATACAAAGATTAAAAATGAGTCCCCGTTCTCAAAGAATTTACATTCACCCAGATGAGCCAATATTTATACATACAGGTCCATAAAGAATAAATACAAAGTATGAAAGATAGTTTAGGGAGCCAGAGTCCTTGCTATTGGGGCAATCAGGAAGGGCTTCATGTGGAAGACAGTGCTAAGTCTTAAAGGAAGTAAGGGATCCGACCAAGTGGAACTGAAGATGGAGGTAGGCAATGCAAAAGCATGGAGATGGGAGATGGAGTGTCACGTATCAGAAAGACCAAGAAAGAACTGATCCAATCATTATGGAGAGCAATCTGGAATTATGCCCAAAGAGTTATAAAATTGTATACTCTTTAATGCAGTTAATACTATTAGGTCTGTTCCCCAAGGTGAACAGGGAAAAAAAGAAAAGAATTTCTGTGTTCTAAAATATTTCTAGCAGCTCTCTTTGTGTTGGGTAAGAACCAGAAATTAAGGGGATGCCCATCAACTGGGAAATGGCTGAACAAGATGTAGCCTATGACTGTGATAGAATACTACTGTCCATTAAGAAATGATGAGCAAGCTACATGAAATTATGAAAAATGAAACAAGCAAAGCCAAGACCATTACATCCAGCCACAAAAATATCATTTGAAGAATGACTGTGAATGTCCACATCCAGAGAAAGAAGTCACAAACATATGCATGATTTGATTTTATATATACATATACTTTTTTGTTAAATGACACTGCCTCTAGTGTGGAGTAGAGAAGGAAAAAGGGAGATTCTTGGGAACTTTAATGTAACAAATAAATGATTTTTTAAAAATAAAAGCAAGAGCAATAAAGCTGATTTGGGCTAGACTGTAAAATACAGAATAATGTCTGATGGAGCTGGAAAAATAGGCTGAAGCAAATAATGCTGAGCTTCTCCCCAAGGCTGTGACAAGGGCAGAGCCTGAGGATGTTCCTTCAGTTTTCTTCTCAAGGCTAGTTCTTTCTCTAGGGCAACATTAAAAATGGCAGCAGTACAGAGCAATTCAGAGCAAAAAGGGGAAAAGAAGCTGCTCAGAAAATTCTGAAGTGATTAGTAAACAGAAAGGAAATCAAAATTATAAGAGAATAGGCAAAAACAGCTGTTTGGGGGACTTTTTTTTTTACTCACTTTTGATAGCCAAATCTTCCTTTAAGATATGAGTATATTCTTCAGCAGAGAGCTGGGTGGGCAGACCTCCAACAAACAGGTTCACTTGTGTGGTGGCATCACCATTTTCTACCACATAAAATCTTGTCTGGTTCATCTGACGTATGGAAGTCTGGAAAATGGGAAAAGTGGCAGTGAACCCAGGGATGCTTGGAGATGGTAGTAGGATTATCATGATGGCAGAAAATCACCAGCCTGGGTAGACAATCGATCTGAGAGCAGTCTAGGAAACTACTCAGTGAAGAAGAAAAAGACCTGGTCTAGAGCTGAAGAGATCTGGGTTCTAGTGTGACTCTCCCACTAATTTCCTATGTGACTTTAAGCAAAAAACTTCCTGCCTCTGGGCTTCAGTTTCCTCATTCCTCTATGGAGAGAACTGAATTAAATTATCACTCAGCTCTGACAGTTTATCATTCAAGACAAGAACCAAGCAGGGAAGCAGAAGAGGCATTTATATTTTTAAAAGAGAGCAAAATGAGGAGGAAGAGGAAGAAGAAAAGGGAAAAAAATAAACTAGGAGGGAAAAGGCTTGCCATGATTAGAGGTAACAAAGAATGTTCTTATATAACATGGATCTAAGATACCTTGCTAGGCCAGAATAATGGCAGAATTACAAAAATTTACAGGGTGAATCTAACCTCCTGGGTTTCAGAGGGATCACTGAGTCTCCATTTTAGAGAAGAGTAAAATGAGGCCCATAGAGACTTGTTCCATGCCATGATCCTTTTGACCCCCAATTCAGAGCTCTTTTCATTACACCAGCAGTTTTCAGTTGGACTCAAAAAATCAGCTGCCTAAGTACTGGATGGCAGCAGCCTGTTTAGAAAATAGCTTATTAAAATAAATAAATAAATAAAACTTAACAGGAGTGAACAGTGAATGTGACATGGCAGCCCAAAAAACTCACTCCATCTTAGGCTGTATTAACAGAGGAAGAGTGGCTAGAATGAAAAAAGGGGGGAGTCCCAAATGTTTACTCCATGCTTTGGTTAGACCACACCTACAGTGCTGTGAATAGTTCTGGGCACATTTTAGGAAGGTTTTTGACAAACTGAGGCACAGCAGGAGGAGGACCATCAGAATAATGCCATTCAAGGATCTAGCAAAGAAAAGTATGAATGTTTAGCCTAGAGTTAAAAAAAAAACAACACTCAGGAACAACATAGCAGCTGCCTTCCATCATCTATCATCTAGAAAAGAAAAATGAATCAGATTTGTTCTTCCTGGACCCAAAAGGTAAAAATAGCAGCCATGAGAAGCAATCATGGAGACACAAATTAAGCTCTACATAAAAAAAAATTTCCTAACCCTGAGAGTTCCCCAAAGTGGAATGGAACACCTTGGTGGGTAATGAACTTCTCATTACTGGAAGCCTTCAAGTACTGGCTGGATTCACATTTATAGAAAGGTTTAATGATTTAGGTGGCAGCTAGACTTTGAAGTCTCCTCCACTTCTGAGAGCTTGGGTTCTATGAACCACACGTAACCCTTCCCACCGTCTGAAGCATCTGAGGCAGTCTGAAGAGCCCAAAAAGAGTCAGAGAAGCACAGACACTCATGGGATATCTGAGCTAGAGGGCAACGCAGAGCACATGACGGTCTATACATTTTCCTGCTAAGGAAAGGAAGGCTTACATCAATTGCCTACGGTCAACGCAGCAAGCTAATGTCAGCAACTAGGACCAAACCAGGTCTTCTGATGACCATACCAGATCTTTCTCTATTATATCAAACACAAAGCTACACACACACAAGTAATGGATATAGTCAAACATATGCATAAATACATGTATCTATTGGTATGCACATAGATATATAAATGAAAGCATCATGACTGAACTCTTGAGTTAACAAGGAAAAAAGCCTCTTCTAGAACTTCTCTCCTTTCCTTTAAAATCCCACAAATGAAAGAGGGAAGGAGGACCTTGTATGCAGTTGGTACTCAGTAAATGTTCACTGAATTAAACTAAAAGTGGAAAGTTTCCCAGGGACCCTAAATAATAAGATCTCCCTCCAGAAATTCTGAAGATTAGGACCTCCCTAGGCCCAGAGGATTGCTTTCAGTGAGAGCAGCACTAAAATTCCATCACGTCCCCCATCTTTCTTTGGACGTATGGTCAAAGTCCAGTCAGGACAACTGTCCATCCCCCAAGAAATACAACAGAAAGTTCACACATCATAATTACCTTTCGGATGTCATGAAGTCTGTTGAGAATTAATTCCTCATCAGTCAGTGTCATCCGCTGAACTAAAAGGATTCAAAAGACATTGAGAGGAGTTGAAGAATCTTGGAGTTTGGAGAGAAAACATGCTTTTGCTTAAAATAATCAACTGTTTGATTTTTCATGGATTTGGAAATAGCTCTATGGCTATAGATTGCTGGACTCTGCTGGACGTCTAGACATGTATCTGGCCTCAGTTTAAAAGGTGAGCCCTTTGACGTGTACAGGACCCAATGGTCCATGTGTAGGAGATTTAGAAGATGGAAAGTGGGTCGGTACAAATGAGGGAGCCATGAGAACAAACCTGGGAAGGGAAGAGGAGATGTACTCACTCTGCCCACAAGAGAACTATTTTCTGTTCAATATTAAGTGTCTTCTAAGCAAAGGTGCTGACCTAGGTGCTAGAGATACAAAGTTGGAAAGCAAAGCATTTCCTGGGCTTAAAGAACATTAATTCTATCGCACTTGCCTAAAATATGAACACTCATCTTGGATGAATCTCAGCTCTCTATTTCCTTCAGCATCCAGCAAAGTCTCTGCACCATGTTGGGTTGTTTTGTTTTATTTTTTAAACCCTTAACTTCTATTTTAATGTTAATTCTAAGACAGAAGATCGGCAAAGAATAGGCAATTGGGATTAAGTGACTTGGCAGGATCGTACAGTTAGGAAGTATCTAAGGCCATATTTAAACCCAAGGCCTCCTGACTGATGCTCTATCCACTTTGCTACCTAGCTGCCCCACCAAGCTGATTCTCTAAAAAAAATTTTTTTTTACTTTTTCCCCTCTCTTAGAATCAGCACTAAGAATTGGTTCCAAAGCAGAAGAGCAGTAAAGGCTAAGCAATTGGAGTTAAGTGACTTACCCAGAGTCACACAGCTAAGAAGTGTCTTAGACCAGCTTTAAATCCAAGACCCCTCCTCTCCCCGTCTCTGGGCCTGGCCCTCAACCCACTGAGTCACTCAGCTGCCTCCAAGTTGGTTCTGAATATAGGTTTTGCTGAACTAAAGGAATTGAGAGGAGACACTGGGACAACATGGACTGATGATGATGATGATGATGATATGAAGAAAAGCAGATCCAGTATGAGGGTTAACAGCAGAGGAATCAAAATGGTGGCTACAAAACTCCCCAAGTGGGGCCTGCACCAGACCAAAATGTAATTGGGAACTGCTGAACAAAATAAACAAAAATAAACTACAACATGGATAATGTTTATTGGGAACCCTAACCCATGCAGCCCATTTCTCTTGAAGTCGGACACCAATGGCTGCTTTTCTCACAACAATCCAGAATGGGCACCATAGAAATGTTATCAGCTCTATCAGAAATATGACAAAAACCAAGACTCAAAAATGAAAAAGGAGTTTGTCTCCCAATGTTACTCAAGCAAAGGAACAGCAAAGACAGGTATGAAGTCTAGGGATCATAGTGGTGGTAGATGAAAGAGGTTTTAGAGTGGAGTTATTTAGCCCAAATGTTTCAGTGTCCATGGGAGGAGACTGAAGCCCACAGGATTCAAATAACCAGGAAGGGGCAGAGCTGGGACTTGAAACCACACCTCAGGCTCTTTCAACATCACAATTGCCCCAGCCTAACTAAATATAAGTGGGAGTGTGGTTGGCTATTTTCATAGCCCAGGGGGATATCCCAGGAAGATGCTGCTTCCTTCTACCTCTAAGTCCCCCTAGAGCTCCAAAAGGACTGTCAAGGATGCAGCTATCCTGACCGAATGACCAATTTTTTTTTTTAAAAACACTTACCTTCTGTCTTAGAATCAATAAGTCAGAAGAGTGGTAAGAGCTAGGCAATTGAGGAGAAGTGGCTTATTTAAGGTCACAAAGATAGAAAGTGTCTGAGACTACATTTGAACCTAAGTTCTCCCAATTCTGGGCCAGCTCTATCCATTGTGCTACCTAGCTATCCCAAGACCAAGAGTTTTAATTAAGACCTTAAACACTCCAACCCTAACCCTAACCCTAACCCTAAACCCAACACTAACCCTAACTTGGACTCAGTGATCCAATGGAAGTCACCCAGATAGCCAGGCTACCCAGGACCATGTTGCACTGTAACCACGGTTCAGCTGGCTCTCCTTCATGTCCACCCTCTCCACTTAGAAATGCAGGTTTAGAGAATATCAACTGCTGGCCCTATTTTTTTTTTAAATTTTTATCCTATTTTTATCTATTTTTTTTATCACCTATTTTCATCTACCGCTTTCCCAGGGTAGAAAATAGTTTGGTGCCACATGAGGGTACACCGTAGATGAAACTGCACAAAGACAATCGTCATTCTCAGTCACCGAGAGACTACCACTACTACTGCTCTCCTCAGGACTGGTAGCAATGGAGTTTGCTTTCTTCCCCCATCTTCCCAGAGAATCATGGTAATATATACCAGGAAATCTCATTAAGAAGACTCCATCAGGGCAGTACCCTGGCCTAGGGCACCTGGAATAATAAAACTGATGCTCCTGGCTAAGATTATGGTCTATCCTGTCATCTCAAAGTCCATCAACAGTTCCAACTTACCTTGTTTACTACCCATAAGCACCTCCACGAATCGAAAATTCTGGAGACTTTCTGCCTGCCAAGGATCAGACAAAAACATTTCGGTAAGCTTTTATCAAAGCCAACATACTTTGTCCATGGAATAGTTTCCAACAGTTACTCTGTCACTCATGCCAGATCCCAATCTTCCCAAAAAAGAAAATGAGATCCAATGGGAAAACTCACCCAGGAAAAGGACTTGAAGACTAAGAGTATAAAGGTTGGGGAGTCAGTCCAAAAACCTCATTTTTATAGATGACAAATCTGAGGTCCAGAGAAGGGAAAGGGTTTCCCCAAGATTGCCCAAATAGCCAGGGGCAGAGCCGAAACCACAGCCGAGTCATTCAGACTAACTCCAGGGCTCTCTTGACCATGCTGTGTATTCAGAGATCCAATTAGAACATAACTTAGGACCTCAGCCTTGGGCTACTGTCTTCCTGTTTTCTCTGTCCAGGAATAATGCAACCTAACCAGGTCAAAGTATGGTTCTCTTGGGTTGTGAGCTCTGAAAGGGAAACATTATGTCTTTCTTAAATATAGGATCGTAGAGTTTAGAGACTGGAAGGCATAGCAGAGTGCTGGACTTGGACTTAGAAAGCCACAGATTCAAATCCTGCCTATGATACTTCCTAGCTGTGGGGACTGCTGCCAAGTCACCTAATCTCTCTGAAGTTAACCTCAGTTTCCTCACCTGCAAAATGGAAATGATACCTTCCATATTTGTCCTTGTTAAAAGGCTCAAAAGAAAAAAAAAAGCTCTTTGCTAACTTTGAAGTGTTCTGGGTAGTCATGTTCTTTTTATTTTTCTTTATTAAATTTTTTATTTTAATAACAAATTTCTACCTAAGTGTTCCAAGGTCGTATGATCCATATTGTCTCCCTCCCTTCTTCCCTTGCCTCTCCCAGAGCTGACAAGCAATTCAATCTGGGATATACATGTATTATGCAGAACACATATGCATATTATTTATTTTTGTAAGCAAATAATCTTATAGCACCAAAACCCCAAAACATATATGCAAATAAACAAATGATGTCATGTTTTCATCTGCATTTTTAAAAATATTTTAATTTTTTAGTTTAAAAAATTAACATTCTTGCTCTTTATTTCAGAGAGGAAGAAACTTAAGACCCAGAGAAAAATAACTTGCTGAAGATCACACAGTAAGTCACATAGTTAGGACCGAAATGGATCCTCTGACTCCAATCCAGTGTATTCTGTCTTCAACATCATGCTTCCACTGAGCATAGCTGAAAGCACATGACTCTAAAGGTGATAAACCATTTCAAAAATGTTTGCTGAATGACTAAGTGACTGTTATACCAAATCAAACAAGAAGGGCAGCAAAGTGACAAAATGGATAGGTGGGTGGGGGAGAGAGAAAGAGAGAGACAAAGATGGTGGCAGGGGAAATCAGCCTGGAAAGGAAAGATCTAAAGTCAGAGTCAGAACTGTTTACCTGTCTCCCCAGCAAAGGGAGAACTTCTTTCATCACTGTCTGAGCGGTGCTCTCTTTGTCGATCCGGATGGAGACGTAAGCCATTCCCACCCTGGAGGGAAGAAGTATTTTAAGCGACTGAAATTTCTGAGCAGGCTACCTCAAGCTTCTTGAGAAAGGGGCAGTGCCTGTGTAAGCAAGACTCCTTTTAAAGGCTGGATAAAATATGGAATATATGGAGAGTCAGAGGAGGGGGAGCCAATTGCTCACAGGAGTTGAGAGCAGAATCCATGAATTCCTACCCATTTCCCAATACAAAAGGATATGCTGGAGCTAGCCCAAGCCAGTTCGAAAGAGGCAACTGTGAAATTTTCAATCTGGGCATTTATACCTCAGATATTGGAAAATGTATAAATCAGGGCTTAATTGAATTTTTTTTGTTGACAGTCTAGACTAAAGAAAGTGATGGAGAAAATGTGAATACTATTGACCCAATTTAAAAAGTGTTACATATATGTATATTTCTCCCCCTACAGAGCTGGTTTTTAAACATTTACTAACACCCTGCTTGCCTTAGCCCTGTTTTAAGTGGAAAAACCAATCAGCTCCATTGGAAGCCACAATAACAAATACAGCCTCATGAAGATGCACACATTCTGACTGTAAACAGACTGCTAGGATCTCCAGATTCCCTGGCCAGGAGTGACCTTCCTCCCTTGCCAGGATACCTCACCAGGGGAACTGGAGGAGAGGAATCACTGTCTAGTGGATTGTGTGCTTTCTCTGCCTTCGGAAAGTCCTGGCTGCAACTCCCACCCCGACTGCAGTCCCGTCCGGTGAGCATCCCTTCACTCACTTCAGCCAAGCTGGGTAAATTTTTATAACTTCATGATCCTTGGGCTTAGCGCGAATGATCCAGGCTTCAGGAATGGATTCTCGGAACATGGGGCTGATGCTAGTGTTACTGGCATCCTCCTGGCCTCCGTTTTTGTGAGATGCATTATCAGCCACAGCCTGCTGAGCCAAGGTCTGGAGCTCAAACTCTCGCTGGTCCTCATTAATGTAATAAGCCCTCAAGGCTGCCTCCTACAACACCAGAAGAGGAGGCGGTCACTCATTTCTTTAAAAATATATATTTGTATATCATATCACATTCTTGGGGGAAGGAGAGGTACAAAGAATGAGATATAGCTTTTTGTTTCTCTTGAATTAAGTATATTTATTATAATTTGACAAATATTTAAAGCAAATCAAGTATTATATTGTTATATATTACATGTAAGAAATAAAAATAAATGATACCTCAAAATAAATAGGCATATAGTTTTTTTTAAAAACCCTTTACTTTCTGTTTTAGAATCAATAATGTGTATTGGTTTCACGGCAGAACAGTAAGGGTTAGGCAGTGGAGGTCAAGTGACCTGCCCAGGGTCACACAGCTAGGAAGTGTCTGAGGCCAGATTTGAACCCTGGACCTTCAATCTCCAGCTCCTTCTGAAATCATCCTGTTCACCATTCCTTATAGCACAGTAATATTACATCACCATCATATACCACAATTTGTTCAGCCATTTCCCAACTGATGGGCATTCCCTCAATTTCCAATTCTTTGCCACCACAAAAGGAGTTGCTATAAATAATTTTGTATAAGTAGGTCCCCTCCCCTTTTTTAATCTCTTTGGGATTCAGACCTAATAGTGGTATTGCTGGATCAAAGGGTATGCATTCTTTTATAGCCCTTTGGCCATAGTTTATGGAGTCAATTTTCATCTCAGTATTGGTCTTTATATCTAGTTTTCATTTCTCTCTCGACTTCCAGTTCCATACTGCCAATTATTGGACATTTTCTACTTAATTTCCTGGAGGTAGCTCAAACTTATCCTGCTCAAAACACAACCGATTTTATTTCTTTCCCCCACAAACCTGCTCCTCTTTGGAAGTTTCTTATTTCTGTCAAGGACACCACTATACTTCCAGTCAAGCAGGTTTGCAACCTTGGAAGCATCCTAAACTCTCCCACTGGCCTCATCCCACACATCCAATCAGTCTCTTGTTTTGCATCCCTCTCATCCAATCAGTCTCTTGTTTTGCATCCCTCTCATCCAATCACTTTCTTGTTTTACATTCCTCTCATCCAATCAGTTCCTTGTTTTACATCCTTCATCTCTCTCTCTCTGTCCCCTCTATACAGGGGAACCACCACCATGGTTCAGATTCCCATCACTTCTTACCTTGATTACGGCACTTGGTCTCCCTCTTCTCCCCTCCTCCTACCAAAGTGCTATTCTCTAAAACACATCTGACCACATCACTTCCCTAATTCAAAAAAATCCTGGTGGCCATGCCCCTAGGATAGACTCAAAACTCCTCCATTTGGCATAACTCTAACCTTAACCTTTTTAAATTTGGCTGAACTATTCAGTCTTATTTCTCCCCTTCATCGTTAGGTGGCACAGAGGATAGAGTATTAAGCCTGGAGGCAGGAAGACCTGAATTCAAATCTGACCTTAGGCAATGACCCTGGGCAAGTCACTGAAACTTCTGCCTGCTTCACTTTCCTCTTCTGTAAAACAGGGATAATAATAGCTCCTGCCCACTAAGTTTGTCATGAGGACAAAATAAGATCTTTGTAAAGAACTTTGCAAAGCTTAAAGCATTATATAAATGTTAGTTATTATTATTAACATCATATTCCAGTCAAACTTTTTAGCTACTATTCCTCATGCAGGAAATCTGAACTTCCAACGCTTTGCCTTTCTTTGCATAGGCTGTCTGTCCCCCAAGACTGGAGGGCACTCTTCCTCACCTCCATCTCTCACAATCCTTATCTTCCTCAAAAGCCCCATCCACGTGCTACTAATACATGAACCATTCTCGACCCCACTCCCAGCTGTCAGTACCTTCTTATATCCTTATGTGTTGTTTTTCTCAATAAAGCTCCATGACGACAAGGATTTTTTCGTGACTGTCTTTGTATAGCCATGACCAAGTACAGTGCCTGCCCCACAGAGGGTTCTTAATAAATGCTTGTTGGATTTGAATAGTCATAAGCTATCAAACTGTGCAAACCATCGAACCAAGCCAAAGAGATCAAAGAAAGGGGAAAAGAACACAATGTACAAAAATATATAGACGTTTTACCTCTGACTCAAAAAATCCCTCACTTCTTTCAAGATGCCATTTAAGCATCCCCTTCTGAATCAAGACTTTCCTGACCCGCCCTCCCCAACTGCTAGCACACTCTTCTTCCCAGTGATCTTGTATTTAACAACCTTATGTTTATGTTCTAAATATTTATAAATGCTTAGTAATGATTGATATCTACATATAAACCTAGAAGAGTGCTTGACAAATACTAAAATTAAGCAAATATGTGCTCATAAATGCTTATTGAATGGATGGAATAGCCTAATCGGTCTCTCCGTCTCTGGTCTCTATGTTCTCTAAATCATTCTCTATCCACTTGATACCATAACATTCTTTTTTTTTTTAAACCCTTACCTTCTGCCAAATCAATACTGTGTATTGGTTCCAAGGCAGAAGAGTGGTAAAGGCTAGGCAATGGTGCCAAATGACTTACCCAGGGTTACACATCTGGGAAGTGTCTGAGGGCAGATTTGAATCCAGGACCTCCCATCTCTAGGCCTGACTCTCAATCCACTCAGCCACCCAGCTGCCCCCACCATAACATTCTTAAAGGAAAAATCTAAACATATCACCATCTTGCTCAAACCCCACAATGGCTCCAGATTACCACTGGGATAAAAAATAAAATTTTCTGCCCTCTACCATCTGGCTCCCACCTACCTTCCCAGCCAAGTTTCATACTACTCTCCTTCACAAACTTTACATCCCCAGAAAACTAGACTACTAGCCGCTATCCTCAAACTAATCATCCCTTGACACTCCATGCCCAGCTTGTCCTCCATGCCTATAACATATTTCTCTCTTGCATCTGTTTTTCATACTCTTTGGCTCCTTCTAAGGTTAAACTCGGGTCCCAATTCCTGTCCCAAAACTTTCCCAAGGGTTAGCTCACTCAATCGATTTAACCATGAATTATATTGATAATGTATCCTCCCCTCCTCAGGAAAATAAGTTTCTCAAGAGTAGGAATCACATCTCTTATAATCAGAGAGATGCAAATCAAAACAACTCTGAGGTATCACCTCACACCTAGCAGATTGGCTAACATAACAGCTATGCAAAGTAATGAATGCTGGAGGGGATGTGGCAAAGTGGGGACACTAATTCATTGCTGGTGGAGTTGTGAACTGATCCAACCATTCTGGAGGGCAATTTGGAACTATGCCCAAAGGACGCTAAAAGACTGTCTGCCCTTTGATCCGGCCATAGCACTGCTGGGCTTGTATCCCAAAGAGATAATAAGGAAAAAGACTTGTACAAGAATATTCATAGCTGCACTCTTTGTGGTGGCCAAAAACTGGAAAACGAGGGGATGCCCATCAATTGGGGAATGGCTGAACAAATTGTGGTATATGTTGGTGATGGAATACTATTGTGCCCAAAGGAATAATGAACTGGAGGAATTCCATGGAGACTGGAACAACCTCCAGGAAGTGATGCAGAGTGAGAGGAGCAGAACCAGGAGAACGTTGTACACAGAAAGTAAAACACTGTGGAACAATCCAATGTAATAGACCTTGCTTTAATAGCAATGTAACATGCCAGGACACTCCTGAAGGACTTAGGTAAAAGAATGTTATCCACATTGAGGGAAAGAATTATGGAAGTAGAAATGCAAAAGCAAAACATATAGCATCACTTATCACATGTATATATGGGCATGTGATTTGGAGTTTTGGCTTTAAAAAATTGCTCTATAGTAAAAATGAATAATATGGAAATAGGTATCAAGTGATAACATTTGTACAACCCAGTGCAATTGCTTTGTCAGCTCTGGGAAGGGGGAAAGGAAGAGGGGAGGGAAAGAAAGTGAATCATGTAAACAGGGGAAAATATTTTAAATTTTAAAAAATTAATTAAATTTTTAAAAGAGTAGGAATCACTTTGGGTTTTTACTTTGTATCCAATTCCAGTGTCTTATACCCAGAAAGTATTTCATAAATGTCTGAGTAATGAAACTGGGCTGAATGGCTGTGAAGATAAAGTAGATTAGTCTAGAACCAGAGCCCCAAAGGGGTCTGTGAGTCGGGGGTCGATCCAGCCCCTGATGACTCCATCTCTTACCACAACCTCCTCTGTCTTTGCAATCCTGGGAATGGTGATCAGCCGGAACTGGTTGCGCTTCACGGCATCGTTACCATCAAATATCTTCAGTGTCTGTTTGCCTAAGAGGAAAAAAGGAGAAAAGTTCTTTAAATGTGTCACGGCAAGGAAAAAAAAATTAGAATGAAGTCCTAGGCAGAGGCCTGAGTCTGACTCCAAAGCAGTCCTTGGCATGGATCTGCCTAAGCCCTGATACCATTCCTCTGTGACCTTTGATCTTAGCCCCAGCCTGTCCCCGACCTGAGTTTTAGACTGACTTCCATACTCCCATTAGGGGGTAGCTGGGTGGCTCAATGGATTGAGAGCCAGGACTAGAGATGGCAATTCATGGGTTCAAATATGGTCCCAGATACTTCCTGGCTGTGTGAACCTGGGCAAGTCACTTAACCCCCATTGCCTAGCCCTTACCACTTCTACTTTGAAACCAATACACAGTATTGATTCTGAGATGGAAGTTAATGGTTTTAAATTAAAATACACACACACACAAAGACCCAACACACTAAATATCACAGGGATTTTAAAGAAAAGAATTCCAAAGAGAAGGTTCATGGGATATCTTTTGTGTTGGATTTCCTCACTGGACAATTCATTATAGGACACCTGGGTAGCAGCTTCTTTTCCTTGCAGGTTACAGTAGGCTAGGAATAAATATGCATATATATATATATGAGCAAAGTCTATACTTTGAGACTTCTAAGGCTGTGATCTTCTAAGGTCCCTGTCAGAGGCAGGCTTAGCATCAAGGTTGGCTCTCTGTGCTCCACATGATGAAGGCTCTAAGGAAGAAAGAAAGGAGGGAGGAAAGAAAGAAAGGAGGGAGGAAAGAAGGAAAGAAAGAAAGAAAGAAAGAAAGAAAGAAAGAAAGAAAGAAAGAAAGAAAGAAAGAAAGAAAGAAAGAAAGAAAGAAAGAAAGAAAGAAAGAAAGAAAGAAAGAAAGAAAGAAAGAAAGAAAGAAAGAAAGAAAGAAAGAAAGAAAGAAAGAAAGAAAGAAAGAAAGAAAGAAAGAAAGAAAGAAAGAAAGAGGCAAGGGAGAAGTAGAAAGATACTTAGTTTACTAATCTATTGGCTGCCATGATGGATTGAAGCTAACTTCCAACAAGGGTTTCTCCAGCCTCTACGCTCCAGCCAGAAGATCCCGACAGGCTCCTGGGTCTCCCCTTACAAGCTGTTTTCTCCACCCACAAGCTCTCACAGGTCACATCTAAGGAACCAACCATAGTTTCTTTTTTTTTAACCCTTACCTTCCATCTTGGAGTCAATACTGTGTATTGGTTCCAAGGCAGAAGAGTGGTAAGGGCTAGGCAATGGGGGTTAAGTGACTTGCCCAGGGTCACACAGCTGGGAAGTGTCTGAGGCCAGATTTGAATTTAGGACTTCTCATCTCTAGGCCTGGCTCTCAATCCACTGAACTACCCAGCTGCCCCTCCAACCATAGTTTGTTAATTTGGGATGCCTAGAGGGGCAGTGCCTGTGGAATCGAGTTTCCCCTCTCCTTGGTTCTTGGTTCTTTAATTTCCTTTCTCCAAGGGCTTATCTATGCCTGAATTTATTCAGTGGTCTTTGACCTCCAGGTCACTGAGAGATGACATTAAACAAAGCGACATAATGGAGAGAGAAATTTTCTTCCAACAGTATTTTAGGGTTTGCAAAGTACTTTATCCATGCAGTATTTAATGTGGTCCCATTGAAAGAAGTAGTATATAATCATTATTAGTGCTTGTTTTAGAGGTAGCCAAGGTGGATAGGGTGCTGAATCTGGAGTCAAGAAGACTGGCTTCAGACATTAACTAGCAGAGTGACCCTGGGTATGTCTCCTGACCTATCTGCCTCTGTTTCCACAACTGTACAATAGAGATAATACTACCTCCCAGGGTGGTTGTGAGGATGAAATGAAACAATTTTTGTAAACTGTTTAGAATCAGAGAGAAAAGAGGCCAATGAATTGGGCATGCAACTTAAAAAACTAGAAAGAGAACAAATTTTAAATCCCCAGATAAAAACTAAATTGGAAATCATAAAAATCAAAAGAGAAATTAATAAACTTGAAAGTAAAAGAACCATTGAACTAATAAATAAGACTAGAAGCTGGTACTTTGGAAAAACAAAATAGAAAAATTACTGGCTAATCTAATTTTAAAAAGAAAGAAGAAAATCAAATTCACAGTATCAAAGCTGTGAAATGTTTAACCTAGCACATAACAGGCATCTAAATACTTGCTTCCTTCCTGTCTGCCTGCCTTCCATGACTCCTTTTTTACAGATGAAAAAACTGAGGGTCAGAAAAACTAAGGGACTTGTTCCTACTCCTACATGTATGCATAAGGAGTAAGATTCAAACTCACATCTTCCTGACTCTGAATCCAATGCTTTTCCCACTACAGTCACTTATAGGACTGCAGTGCTCTCTAGTTCACAAGCACAACCCTCTTCACCAAGGAATTTAATCTCTGGGGAACCAGGGCAGGGATCATGATTCTACAGGTCAATTCAAAAGTCCCAGGAAGGAGCCTGAGGGCTGATGCCATTCTAGAAACTGGTCAGGGGCAAAAAAGATGTAGGAATGGAGGAGGGGGGATAGATCTTCCAAACCTCAAACTATATTACAAAGCAACAGGCTATGCAACCATCTGATATTAATTCAAAAGTAGAGATAGATCCATGGAACAGACCAGGCTAGAGAGATTCAAAAACAATGGAACTCAATAACTCAGTGTTCGATAAAGTAGAAAAGATAAATGATCTTTAAAAAAAAAAAAGCCTAACCTTCTTAGATAAAAACTGCTGGGAAACACAGAACAGCTAGGTGGTTCAGTAGATTGAGAGCCAGGTCCTGGGTTCAAATGTGACCTCAGATACTTCCTAAATGTGTGACCCTAGGTAAGTCACTTAACCCTCACTGCCTAGCCCTTACCACTCTTCTGCCTTAGAATCAATACACACTAATGGTTTAAAAAAAAAACTGCTGGGAACACTGGAAAGCAGTCTGGCAGAAATGAGGCTTAGACTAATCTCTAACACTACATTCTAAATGGAAATGTGACCTTAATATCAAAGAGCAAACATGTAAAAATTTTTAAAAGAGAAATGGATCTTATACTGCTCACACCCATGCATGGGAGATGCATTCCTAATCAAACAAAAGGTAAGAAGTGATTACAAAAATAAAAGTGCTAACTCTGACTACGTGAAACTTAAAAGCATCTCTAGAGGCAAAATCAATGCACTTGGGATAAGAGAAGCTGTTGAACAGGAAAAAAAATCTGTATTGATCTCTCAGACAATGGTTTGGTATCCAAAGTACATAATTAATAAATGCATATTTATTAAGATAAATAGCCATTGCCCAAAAGATAGTGGTTAAATATATATGTGTGCATATATATATATATATAAAGTTTTCAAAAGAAGGACTGCAAAGTATTCCCAGCCACATGAAAAATGCTCTAAATCCCTAACATTAAGAGAGATGCAAACCAAAACAACCCAGAATTTTCACCTTACACATTACAAATTGGCAAAGATGACAAAAGATGGGAATAGTCAAATGTTGGAGGGGCTACAATACATCGTTGGTTTACATGCAAAGTGGTACGACTATTTTGGAAAGCAAATAAAGTGACTAAAGTGTCCATACCCACAGTTTTGAGGGACTTATAGCAAAGAAGGCTCTTGTGAAGATGAAATTAAATCTCTCCCCTGATTGTTAAAATGAAATTAACTCCCCTTCCCATTTTTGGATTTAATCACCAAAAGTGTAAACACCCTACATATAGTTGAATGGGGAGGTCTGTGACCCACATGTGTAATAGCGGGTGACAAATCAGAATTGACTGACTGCCCCCTGGGCAGATCTAAGCAAGGCTTTAAACTATGATTTGTCCACGTAAAAAGTGGAGGAAGACACAGGAAGTGACGCAAAAGAAAGTGTCTTTAAAAGGGAGTTACAACTTCCTGTGGAGAGATCTTCTTTGGAGAGATCTTCAGAGAGGCTTTGACTTCTGGAGTTCTGAGTTCCAGCTGGAGGCTGGTGAAGAATCTGATGACTGGACCCTTTACATGGTGAGACTGTCCTTGAATCTCTCCCCTTTGGACTGACATGTGGTGAATGAAAAAGGCTGACTTCTTTCCTGGATTTTCTGAAGAGACTAGCCTCAGGAGAGACCTATCCTCTTGAGAGAGGCTCCCTGTATCCCCCAGGTCCTCAGCTACAAGGGCTGAGGCCTCTCTGGTTAAGGACTAAACCCCCCTGCCTGTTTTTGAGCCAGGGGTTGGAGCAAAATACTTGATGCTTAAGCTAGATATCTTATCCTATCCTCTCTCTGATTTTCTAACTTCACTTTTTCTATATTTTGTAAATAAATTGTAAATAAAACTCTTTGGAATTAATTAAATTCCAGGTGATCCTAATTTTGAATAATCCAGCCCAACCTTTTTATAAAAACCCCTTTTTTTCCTCCTTACACTCTCTACTTCTAGAGAAAGAACTGGTGGAGTCAGAATGCAGATAGAAAGCATATGATTTTTCAATTGTTCATTTGGGTTTATGTTTTGGGATTTGGGTTTTATAAGATTACTCACTTAAAAAGGAACAATATGGAAATATGTTTTGCATGATAATACATATCTAACCCAGATTGAATTGTCTACTAGCACCAGGAGAAGGAAGGGAAGGGAAGGAGGGAGGGAGGGAATTTCTGATTACATAACCTGTGAAAACTTGTGTGGAAATTTGTTATGATATATTAATTGGTAATAAATCATAAATTAAAATAAAATAATAAAGAATCCATACCCTTTGAACTGCAGACTCCATTACTAGGCCACCAAGAGGAAGAGAGTCATCACATTTATCAAAATATTTACAGTGTCACTTTTTTGTGATAGCAAAAAAAATGGAAACAAAATAGATGTCCATCAAAGGGGGAATGCTAAACAAACTGAAGTACATGAATGTAACGGAATATTACTGTGCTGTATGTGACAAATAGAGAAATATGGAAAGAACTATATGAACCGATGCTGAGAGAAATAAGCTAAGCCAAGAAAACAATATATACAATGACTCTAATAATGCAAATGGAAAGAGGGCAGGTGGGTGGCTCAGATTGAAAGCCAGATCTAGAGACAGAAGGTCCTGGGTTCAAATATGACCTCAGACACTTCCTAGCTGTGTGACTCTAGGCAAGTCACTTAATTCCTATTTCCTAGCTTTTACAGTGGTCTGCCTTGGAACCAATATTTAGGATTGATTCTAAGATGGTAGGTAAGGATTTCTAAAAAAGAATTCAAATGATGATACATGTAAAACCGCTTGGAATTGTTCGTTGGCTACAGGAGGTGGGAGGGAGAAGGGGAGGAAAGAACATGAATCATGTAACCATGGAAAAACATTCTAAATTAATTAAATAAATTTTAAAAAATAATAGCAAGTGGAAAGAACAACTCTACAACAAAAAAATCAAAAGCGAAACATCAAAATTATAAAGATCAAGCAGGGTTCAAATTTAGAGATATGAGAGGAAACCCACAACACACTTCTTTGTGGTGATGGGAGGTCCCCATTTCTATATTCCCAAGTCCCATATTCCACGTTTTCAGAATTTTTCAGTGTATTGATCAATTGTGCTGATTTTTTTCTTCTTTTCTTTTTAATCTTTAAAAAATCCTATTTTTTAAATGGAATAACTCTCTGGGAGGAAGAAAGAGGCTGGGGAGAAGTATGATGATGTGAAAAACAGAAGTCATCCATGAGAACTTATTTAAAAATATTTTAAAAAGAAAGGAAAATGGCTCGAGAGCAGTTGCTCCAAAATCCTGTGCAGAGGGCACTAGAGATGGTAGTAGGAGTGCACTGAGTGTGGGTAGACTTCACCAATAGCTCAACAGGAGAAAGATATTGTTGTGAGAGTTATTCAAGGACTGTGTGAAAGAGAGTGTGACATGTTGTGTCAGTAGGAGCTAGGACAAGTAAGTTGCTGGAGAGCCCCTCTTTGTGCCCTGATCAGGGGCAGGGGAGTGGATGGTGACTATGGAAGACAGTGACATGGGTCCAAATGACTTCCTACACACTGATATACCAGCCAGGGATGACCTAGGATGAAAAGTACAAGATCAGATTCTATCTCGTGGAGCATCTCTGAACCCTGCATTTCTGAGCTGCCCCTAGTTCTTTCTGGGATGGGACTGTCCAGTGTGAGTGCCCCATGTTCACAAATCAATAAGCCTTGACCAAGTGCCCACTTTTGTCATTGTTGTTCAACCATTCATTTTGTTCAGTCAAGTCCGACTCTTCCTGATCCCATTTTGGCGTTTTCTTGGTGAAGAAGTGGTTTGCCATTTCCTTCTACAGCTCATTTTACAGATGAGGAAACTGAGGCAAACAGGGTTAAGTGATTTGCCCATGGTTACATTGTTAAGGTACTGGAGTGGTTTGCCATTTCCTTCTACAGCTCATTTTACAGATGAGGAAACTGAGGCAAACAGGTTGAAGTGACTTACCCAGTGGCAAACAGCTAGTGGCTTGCCATTTCCTTCTACAGCTTATTTTACAGATGAGGAAACTGAGGCAAACAGGCTGAAATGACTTGTCCAGTGGCACACAGCTAGTGGTTTGCCATTTCCTTCTACAGCTTATTTTACAGATGAGGAAACTGAGGCAAACAGGCTGAAGTGACTTTCCCAGTGGTAAAACAGCTAATGGTTTGCCATTTCCTTCTCCAGCTCATTTTATAGGAGAAGAAACAGAGGCAAACAGGGTTAAGTGACTTGCCTAGGGTCACACAACTGTCTCAATTTAAACTCAGGAAGATAGGATTTCCTGACTCTAGGAGTAGCTCCTGCTACCGATAGCCTCTACTACATACCTTTCTAGGTCGTCTCTACCTTTTGTGTTTTACCCATTGCACTGGGTGCTGGGTAACACGAGGTGCCCCTCAGAGTAGCATGGTACCTGAAATGTCAGGCTGAATTTGTATTTATCCCATAGATAAGAGGGAATTGGGATAGATGTCTGAGCAGAGGGATAGGGTGGCCAAATCTGAGCCAGAGGGAGACTGTAATGGCCTTTACCTGCAATGCAGTCAAAACCCATTCATTCAAGCTGCTCATTTAAACCAGCAGCTAGCTCTAACAACTGCTGTTCTCCATCTGTCTGGAGAGGGGTTTTCCTACTGGCTAAAATGATCCCTGCAGTCAGAGGATGTGTGGCCAAGAAAAAATCCCCAGCGTGCTTGAGATTCCAAGCGTCCTAACAGTCAGAAGAGACCAGGCATGGAGAGAAGCGCCGGATGCTGGGACTCTCGGATGATTTGTCTATTGTAAGAGGATTGGGAGAAAGAGCTCCCTGCCCTCTCCTCTCCTCCTGCTGGACCAGTAAGAGTATTCCTCGATCTGAGCAGGAAGCCACCTTCGTCATCTGGTTATTGGGTCAGGATTGCTGGCGTGCTGCTGAGGGCTCCGGAGGTGCTGGAGAAATGCCCTGGGGTGGAGGTTCTGAGGCGGCAAAAATGTTTAATGCTTGCTGGTCTTCAGTGCTGGGAACTCTTCCCTCCCATCCCCTAGAAGACGAGCGGCTAGTTATCTTTTTCTGCAAATATGCCAATATTTCAACAGCAATTAAGGATCTGAGGTCTACTTTTGGCTTTGCCCCAAATGTTTATGAACTGGATGAGGGAAGTCCCTTTTTCTCTATGGGCCTCAGTTTCCTCATCTGCAAAATTAACTGAATGAGGGGAGTCCCTTTTCCTCTATGAGCCTCAGTTTCCTCATCTGCAAAATGAACTGGATGAGGGGAGTCCCTTTTCTTCTATGGGCCTCAATTTCCTCATCTGCAAAATGAACTGGATGAGGGGAGTCCCTTTTCCTCTATGGGCCTCAATTTCCTCATCTGCAAAATGAACTGGATGAGGGGAGTCCCTTTTCCTCTATGGGCCTCAGTTTCCTCATCTGTAAAACAAGAGTGGGACTAGATGGCCTTCCAAGGTTCCTTCCAAATCTGTCAGTCCTCAATTGGGTTTGAGGCCACTGCTTCCCTTTCTGGGGACAGCGGACAGCTGGGGAGCTTCAGAATCTGTAAAGTCACCACCAAGGCCTGGGATTAAATGAATTTTTTTCCCCTTCCCTTTTCTGGTCTTCCCTAGTGAGTGGCATTTAGACACCTGGGGAATTTTACGAAAACATTTTTCTTCTCTGTTGGTTCCATCTGGAGACTCCCTGCTGAATTAATTGGGCCGTGATAAGTCTATTAAATGCCTGAGAAAAGTAATTATTTCAGTCTTCCAAATCCTCTTGCCATTTAGCTAAAAGCAGAGTGTCTGAGGTGCTGCTCCTATGAGCCCCGGGGACCACACCACCACCGTCACCCCCCTCTCCTCTCTTCTGGCAATCAGAACAACTAAGGGGAGCCTGGGATAAAGTAATCTGTCTAAAGCAAGAGAGATGATACAGAGACCCACCGCTGCTGGGCCGTCTGGCATGCTGGGCATGGTTCTAGGTACATCATTTAGCAAAAACACTGACAAACTGGAGCATACACGCCGGACTGTTTGTCTCTTGCCTTTCTGTGTAGCAGACTGCCGTGAACACATTCTGTTGCTGTTCAGTTGTTCTGGTTACATCCAACTCTCCAGGACCCCAATTGGGGTTTTCTTGGCACAGTTACAAAAATGATTTGCCACTTCCTTCTCCAGCTCATTTTACAGAGGAGAAATGGAGGCAATCAGGGTGAAGTGACTTCTTCAAGGTCACACAGCTACTAGTGTCTGAGGCCAAATTGGAACTCTTCCCAACTCAAGATTTGGCATTCATCCACTGCATCATCCACTGTTCCATCTTGCTGCCCCCCCGGCACCTAGTAGGCATTTTATAAAGGCCAGTTGACTGACTAACATATGAAGAAGAGACTGATGAAGAGAGTGAGAGGAATAGAAAACCAAAGCAGAGACGATCAGAGAATCATGGGAATCTGTGGAAGAAACTGAGGATATTTATTGTGGAAAAGAGAAAACAAGGGGAAAATGGCAGCTGGCTTTCAAGGCTAAGAATAGTTCCATAGCAGAGGAATTAGGTTTCTTCCATTTAGCCCCAACTAGGAACAGAAAGTAGAAGTTGCAGCCAGAAATGTTTAGGTTTTGAGTTAAGAAACTTTCTAACCAAAGCTTTCTCTGCGGGAGTAGGATGGGTTGCCTCCAGAAGAAATGAGTTTCCCTATCACTAGAAGTCTCAAAACAGATCCCCTGTCATAGATCTCATAGCAGGGCTTTCTGCTGGAGAAAGCTGGAAGAGAGCTAAGAGCAGGACTAGAGAACATCCACAACCCCTTCTAGCTCTCAGAATTGGTGACTCTCTGTTCAGACTGTGGTCCTCTGGCTGAGGCAGGATGTAATCCCCAAGGAAGACCATCTTTTCTTCTCTCAGCATCCCTGGAGAGAAAGGTCAGGGGAATGGGGCACAAGGGATGCAGGCAAGTCATCCATCATTTACTAAGTGCTTAATATAAGCCAGACTCTGCCTAGGGAGATCAATACAAGCAGAAACGAAAGACAGTTCTTGCCCTTGATGAGCAAAAAGATAACACACAACCCGTCATCTGGAGGATGCTAGAGAATGGGTGGGTCTGGGTAACTCCAGTGTGAATCTACAAAGTTTTATCTAAGCTGAAAATCTCAGAGTTCCTTCTGAGTTTGTCATTACCACTTTAACTCCAAAGCTGTCAATGCTCATGTCTACCCACTGAATCACACTGCAACTCCAAAGAGCAAGGCTCTTGCAGGACCACAGAATTTCCTAGCTAAAAGTATTGGCTGTGTGATCCCAGGGAAGTAATTTCACTAGTGCTCTAGGAATTATTTTAAGTCTTTTAAGGCAAAGTGGGGCAGCTAGGTGGCTCGGGAGATTGAGAGCCAAGCCTGGAATCAGGAGGTCCTGGGTTCAAATTTGGTTGTGGGATCCTGGACAAGTCCCTTAACCCCAACCCCCACTGCCCTTGTGCCTTGGAATTAACACACAGTATTGATTCTAAGACAAAAGGTAAGAGTTTTTTTTAAAAAGACTTTTAAAGTGCAGAGAAGGTGGTGCCTACATCATTATACCAGGGAAATCACAGGTCCCCTCCCTATCACCCAGGTTCACATAATCTATTTTGGCTACATTACTGACTCATATTGAATTTGTGGTCCACTAAAAGCCACGAATGATCCATCTACACCTGCCACATCCTTTCTACAGTTGGTTTTTTAAAAACCAAATGCAAACTCTGGCTCAGAGACAGGAAACTAAGTTGTTCACATGGCGAGTATATATAGTATCATCAAAAAGAAGAAAAAAAGCTTATTTTTAGAGCCTAATTGTAAGAGTTTTACATTTAGTTGTCAAATTTCATCTTTGTTCGGTTTGACCCATTTTTCTAGACCACTGAGATTTCTTTGTTTTGGACTATGTTGCTGGATGTATTAGTCATCGATAAATGGGAGATTTATACCATCAACAGCTTCATCAAAATCACCAGCAAAAATAAGGAACGTGAGGCAGCTGGGGGTGGCAGGGGTGGGGGGTCAATGGACTGAGAGCCAGGCTTAGAGATGGGAGGTGCTAGAGTCAAACCTTAGACACATCTTGGCTGTGTGACCCTGGGCAAGTCACTTAAACCCCCGTTGCCTAGCTCTTGCCCTTCTGTCCAAGCATCGCCACTAAGACAGAAAATCAGTTTATAAAAAATGCTAAACCTCAGATTTCTCCACAGGGATACTGATGAGAGAAGATGATAATCACAGATTAGCATACAGACACACTCTCAGACTTTTCTCCTGGCCTGCCTTCACTGGGAAGGTACCTACATGATGCAGAGCCTACGGGGAAGTTCACTAAGACACCAACTCCAGAGAATGGCATCAATCACGCTCATTTTCAAAAGCTCTACATTGTGACACCAGCTTTTGTTCAAAAGATTTTCCCCTCTAAAAACTGTGGGAGTAGAAACACAGAAGAAAAACAACTGCTTGACTACATGGGTCAAGGGAGATGTAGACTCTAAATGAACATCCAGTGCAAACATCAACAGCATGGAAATAGGTTCTGATCAAGGACACATGTAAAACCCAGTGGAATTGCGCATCGGCTATGGGAGGGGTGGGGGGAGAGAAGGGAGAGAAATAGTGTGATTCTTGTAACCAAGGAATAATGGGCTAAATTGACTAAATAAATTAATTTTTTTTAAAAAAAGATTTTCCCCTCTAATAAAACTACTTGCCGGAGTCTGTAGAAACCTGGGCTTCTTTCAGTGACCCTGGAGCTGGGCCAGTGTCCACAGCATCATCACCATCATCTGCAAAGAAGAAGGGGATTCTGGGTCACCCAAATGACAATAAATTAAATTCCTGCCATCTACCGCATCAAAATATGGTTTGTGTTTGGTTCATGAACTTTGTTGTTCAGTCATTTCAGCCAAGCCCAACTCTTTGTGATCCCCATTAGGGATTTTCTTGGCAAAAATACTGGAGGGGTTTGCCATTTCCTTTTATAATTCATTTTACAGGGGGCAGCTGGGTGGCTCAGTGGACTGACAGCCAGGCCTAAAGATGGGAGGTCCTGGGTTCAAGTCTGGCCTCAGACACTTCCCAGCTGTGTGACCCTGGGCAAGTCACTTAACCCCCATTGCCTAGCCCTTACCACTCTTCTGCCTTGGAGTCAATACACAGTATTAATTCTAAGACAGAAGATAAGGGTTTTAAAAAAATAATTCATTTTACAGATGAAAAAATGGAGGCAAACGTGGTTGAGTGACTTTTCCAGGGTCACACAGCTAGTGTCTGAAAATAGATTTGAACTCAGGAAGATGAGTCTTCCAGACTCCAGATCCAACACTATATAACCATTGTGCTACCTCGCTGCCCATTTCACAAATGTTTAACTCTAAAACATGCTATCTTCTACTTAAAACCCCAGTTTCCTAGGGAAAATGGCGACCTTGGCAACAGCACTCATCCAAAATGTGGGGATCACTTTAAAACCCGAACTGTTTGATATCCAGATGCAACAAGATGTGCCATCCATGAAAGACCCATTCCTCCTCACTGAGGCTCAGAAAAAAAACCATAAAAGGTCAGCCCACGGGGTTCTTCTAAGAAGGAATGGAATTTTCCATTGTCTACTGACGCCTTCCTGGGGGAAACCTCAAAGAGGAGCCAGCTAGCCAGTGTGGCATCTCAGATACTCATCTGACCAACCTCTGGCTGACCTTCCCTGATGTTGATAAGCTTATCCACCTCTTGCCAGCCAGGTCCTAACCCCAGTCCTGACCAATTCCTTCCCCCTCTCTCTTTCCACTCTCATTCCCTCCGCAGCCCTCCTGCCAAACGGGCTCTACCTTAACAGTTGAGTCTCAGCTGCCTAAAATAGATGGGGGAGAGGGGTGGTCTCCTTCCCAAATTACTAACATGTGTCTACACTTCCCTTTGATCCCCAAAAAATCTTGTAATCAGGACAGGGCAAGGGCTATTATTATCCTCATTTAACAAATGAGTAAACTGAGGCTGAGAAAGAAGTACTTATTCATAGTCGGATGGCTAGCAAATTAGTAGACATGGTATAGAATAAAGAAAGTCTTCTATTTGGAGATACAGAACCTGAGTTCTGATACCAACTCTGTTACTTCCTACCTGTGGGACCCTGGGAGGGTTACTTACACTTGGTTTTCCCATCTATATCATGGAGATTGGATTATTTTAGATCTGTGAAGTTCCTTCCAGATCTAAATTCTATGATACTTACCATGTGGTAGAATCCAGAGTAATAATAATAAGGGATGACATTTTGAAGTTCACAAAGAACTTTTATACACATGAGCCTACTAAAGGCATGATGATCTCTACTTTATAGATAAGAAAACTGAGGCACAGGGAAATTAAGGAATATATCTATGGCCCCAAAGTTAGTACTGGCAGAGGCAGGATTTGAAGAACAAGTTTCCCAAATCCAAATCCAGTCCCTTCTCTTCTATGCCCCAGTGCCTCTCATGAGTAGAGCCCAGGAATCCTGACCACCATCCTGATGTTCTCTCCATTGAACTATACTGTCTTATGTATTCTCAACCATGATGAAGGTCCATTTCTCAGACATGCTCTTGGCTCTGGTTTTGCAAAGAAGTTCCCCTTCAATGGATGGCACTTCTGTTCTCCCCTGGTCACTCAGACTTAAAACCTTGTTATCCTTGCATCTTTTATCCAGTCCAGTATAGCAAGTATTTACTAGGCTACTACTATGTGCTAGCCCATGGGATACAAAGAGAAAATAAAGTAGTCCCTGCCCTAAAGAAACTTACATTCTACAATGGGGAGTCACGACAGTGACATCCTTGGCTCTTCTCTCTCACTCCCTGATTATTAATTGAATCCTGGCCTTTCTTTATCAGGTCATTCTTAACTGTGTCCTTTCATCCATCATCCATCCATTCTTTCATTCTTTCTCTCTCTTTCTTTCTTCCCCTCTCTTTTTTCTTTCTTTCCCTCTCTTTCTTTCTCTTCCTTTTCTCTTTTTTCCTTCTTTCTTTTTTCTTTCTTTCCCTCTCTTTCTTTTTTCTTTCTTTCCCTCTCTTTCTTTCTTTCCCTTTCTTTTTTCTTTCCCTTTCTTTTTTCTTTCTTTCTTTCCCTTTCTTTTCTTTCTTTCTTTCCCTTTCTTTTTTCTTTCTTTCTTTCCCTTTCTTTTTCTTCCTTCCTTCCTTCCTTCCTTCCTTCCTTCCTTCCTTCCTTCCTTCCTTCCTTCCTTCCTATCTTGGAATTAATACTGTGTATTGGTTCCAAAGTAGAAGAGTGGTAAGGGCTAGGAAATGGGGGTTGAGTGACTTGCCCAGGATCACACAGATGAGGGTCAAGTGACTTGACCAGGGTCATAGAGCTAGGGAGTATCTGAGGCCACATTTGAACCCAGGACCTCCCGTCTCTAGGCTTGGCTCACAACCCACTGAGTCACCCACCTGCCCTCTATCCTTTCATTTCCATTCTCCATGCCAGCATACTGGCTTCACTTACCTCACCTGGGTCCTATGTAGGATATTATGATCATCTCCTATCAACCCTCCCTACCTGTGATCTCTTCCCACTTAAGGCCACCTAATATACTTCTGCCAGATCATCCTTCCTAAAAACCATCTGGCATATTCAAATGTTCCTAGAGCACTTGGTCTGGAAAATGACAACTGCTGCTGATACTCTTCTCACTGATGGAGACATCTGGTTTACAAAATCACATTTTCTCACAATCTCTTCTCTGTTCCATTACTCTCTGCCTTATTTAATACTGGGCTTCATACATGTCCTATCTCTGCTAGTACAGACACTACATTTCTTTCTTTCTTTTTTAAACCCTTACCTTCCATCCTAGAATCAATACTGTAAGGGCTAAGCAATGGGGGTTCAGTGACTTGCCCAGGGTCACACAGCTGGGAAGTGTCTGAGGCCACATTTGAACCCAGGACCTCCTGTCTCTGGGCCTGGATCTCACTCCACTGAACCACCCAGCTGCCCCCAGACACTACATTTCTTGAGGAATGGAGACCATTGTTTTTTCATCTTTGTATCTCCAGAAGAGGTGCATAATAAATATTTATTGGAACTGAATTTCTCTAGCATTGCTCCCTCACTCTTACTCTGAAAGAGGGAGTTAGACTTCTTTGGCTTGGCTTCCCAGATGAAATCATCAAGTATGACCTCTTCATTGGATAGGCAGTAAACAGAAGGAACTTTGAGAGGTGCAGTCCCAACTAGGGTGCAAGCTTCTTGAGGAATGGGATAGATTTTGTGCCTCTATCATTCCTTTGTGCTTGGGAAACACAAAGTGCTTAATTAATGTTGGATATTAATTTTAAATGTAATTCCTTTGAAAATGCAATTAAATCAATAATGACCTAAGAGAGGCAATATAATATAGTGGAAATTGGACTAAATTTGGAGTCAGAGAACCTGGGTTCATATTTGAGCTCTTGTTATTTATTACCTGTGGGACCATAGAAACAATACTTCAAATGTTTTGAGCTTTAATGCCCTTGTTTGTGAAATAGGAGTGTTGGACTAAATCAGGGAGTCTTAACCATTTTTTAACCATTTAGACTTCCTTAGTCTGGTGAAACCTATTGACCCCTTCTCCAAATCATGTTTTTAAATGCACAAAATAAAATATATAAGATTAAAAGGAAACAATTATGTTGAAATATAGTTACAAAAATATTCAAACAAAGGCCCACATATTCATGGGGTCCAGGTTAAGAATCCCTTTCCACTCTAAGTCATTTGAGTTTAGTAATATTACATTTCTATAAATTCTATAAATAAGCAATGAAATGTAGGTTGTCATTCAACCACCAAACAATAGCCTGTTGGGTCAGGACAACACTCTTACCTCCTATGTGGAGTATTTACTTACAGACTAGATAACAGAGGCTTTGGATGTACCTGCACCAGTAAATGGGATATGACTCATTGTTTGGTTTGGGGCTAGACTAAGTGACCTCTGGGATTTCTTCCAATCCAATGATTTCATGAGTTACAATTCATTAAATAAAAGAATATATATCTATATTATTCCTGCCCCCCATACCTGGCTCTGTCTGGATGCTCTCCGATATCCGAAAGCAGTGCATTTTGCTGAAATTTCGAGAAGACAAACGCACACAGTTAGGGGGAAGAATCATGTTCTTCAGTCGGCCAAATGTACACTCAGGGGTCACAACAGCATAGCAGGCGGTATGAGCCTAGAACCAAACCAAACCACAGGAACAAATGAGGTCACGATAAAGCCTCAACCCTGAATGCTGAGAGAAAATGCTGAACAAGAAGAAATTTATCAAGAAGAAAAAGGAAAGGGGAAGGAGTTGGGAAATCAAGGAACCTGAAGCAAAAAGAATCCAGAATGTGTAGATATAAATCCTGGATTCAAATCCCACTTCCAATATTTATTGGGTGATCTCATTAAGCCTCTGCTTCTTCTTCGGTGTCTCTCTCTCTCTTTCTCTCTCTCTCATCTTCTCTATCTCTCTCCTTCTCTCCTTCTCTCTCCCCCATCTTCTCTCTCTCCTTGATCTTCTCTCTCTCCCCATTTTCTCTCTCTCTCTCAATCTCTCTCCTTCATCTTCTCTCTCTCTCTCTCAATTTCTCTCTCCTCTCTCTCCCCATCATCTCTCTCTCCCTCATCTTCTCTCTCTCAATTTCTCTCTCCTCTCTCCCCATCTTCTCTCATTCCCTCATCTTCTCTCTCCTCTCTCTCAATCTCTCTCTCCCCATCTTCTCTCTTTTCTCATCTTCTCTCTCAATCTGTCCCCTTCTCTCTCTCCCCATCTTCTCTCTTTCCCTCATCTTCTCTCTCTCCTTCTCTCTCTCAATCTCTCTCTCTCCATCTTCTCTCTCTAAATCCTCATCTTCTCTCTCTCTCTCCATCTTCTCTCTCTCTCCCCATCTTCTCTCTCTTTCTTTCTTTTCCTCCCTTCTTCACCCTTACCTTCTGTCTTAGAAGAATGGCAAGGGCTAAGTATTTGGGGTTAAGTGACCTGCTCAGGGTCACACAGCTAGGACGTGTCTATGGTCACATTCAAACCCAGGACCAGACATCTCCTGGCCTGATACTTTATCCATTGTGTTACTTAGCTGCCCCTGATTGCTCAGATGACTCCTCAGATCAATCCCCCAACAAAATCAGGGTGCTGTGCTGGACAAAACACTGTTGGGACAATCTGGATATTGTCTTAATTTGGATACTTATTTGCTACATGACCCATGGCCAATCATTTAATCTCTCTTGAGCTTCAGTTTTGTGCTCTCTAAAATGGATATAATAGTACCTACTTCAGGGGGTTGTTGTGAGAATCAAGAGACAATCTAGATAAAGGGCTTTACTAACCTAAAAGGACCTTTTTTTGTTAAGTTGAGCTTTTTTGTTGTGGACAGAAGATGTTAGTGTTTCCATAAACACCCACAGTGTTTATGGAAAGTGACAAAAACAAGGACAACAAACAATAATAATAGATTTTTCTGTAGTCGTTTAAGGGGCAATTAGGCAGCAGGCAGATAGAGCACTAGGACTGGAGTCAGGAAGATCTGAGTTCAAATACAGCCTCAAACACTTCCTAACTGTGATATGTACTGTACCACTCATCTGCCTTCTCTACAGGACCTGCGTAGCCTCAAACTCTCCCCTCCATCCCATGGATTTAGAGACAAAGCAAACAGAGGATGTCCGTGATTCCAAAGGAGATTTAGGTCAAGCCAATTGGCAGATCACACAAATTCTAATCAAGGATGGAAGCCTCGGTGGCTGAGGCTAAGGACAGGGATATCCCAGAAGTGATGAGCTAGAGAGCAAATACAAGCTGAGAGTCTCCAGAACTCTGACCTGGTGTTAGTCTGAGCATCCTTGCTGTAACTTTGTCATGGAAGTCTGAAGAGATAGTCAGCGAGATAAAGGTTTCCTTTCTAAAATACATAAGGAGCTGACTCAACCTTATAAGAGTTTATCATCCCCCACTGATAAGTGGTCAAAGTATAGGAACAGATGGTTGTCCACTAGTAGAAAAATTTTCCAAATCACTCATAACTGAAGAAAAGCAAATGAAAGAAACTTGGGAGGTTCCATTTCATACCCATCAAACTTGTCTTTAACTCAGGCTTTATCTATTTTCTCTACTTTGAGTGATTATTAATAAATCTTATAAAATATAATACTTGGAGATATTGGATATTAATTTTAATTTTACAGTGGGCTGTGAATTGTTCCAGCCATCCAGGAAAATCATTTGGACCTATGTATGCCTCAAAAGCCTCCCTACTAAATTGGGCATGCACTTTTTTTTTTTTTAAAACCCTTACCTTCCGTCTTGGAGTCAATACTGTGTATTGGCTCCAAGGCAGAAGAGTGGTAAGGGCTAGGCAATGGGGGTCAAGTGACTTGCCCAGGGTCACACAACTGGGAAGTGGCTGAGGTCATATTTGAACCTAGGACCTCCCGTCTCTAGGCCTAGCTCTCAACACACTGAGCTACCCAGCTGCCCCCAGGGCATGCACTTTTTAACCCAGGGTTACCACCACGACTAGAGCTGTACCCTAATGAGGTTAGAGAGAAGAAAAAGACCAATAAGTCCAAACGTATTTATAGTAACCCTTTTTGTAATGTGAAGGAATTGCCCATCTAGTGGGGAATAAATAAATGGGTAAATTATGGTATATGAATGTAATGCAATACTATTGTACTGAGAGTGAGAAATGAAGAGATTGTTTCAGAGAAACTTAGGAAGATTCATGTGAACTGATGCAAAGTGAAGGATGTAGAACAAGGAGAACAATTTACACAATCCTATCAACCTTATAAAAATGAACAATTTTAAAAGACTTAAGATCTCTGATCAAGGGAACAGCTGGGTGGCTCAGTGGATTGAGAATCAGGTCCTGGGTTCAAATCTGATCTCAGACACTTCCTAGATGTGTGACCCTGGGCAAGTCACTTAACCCCCATTGCCTAGCCCTTACCACTCTTCTGCCTTGGAACCAATACCCAGTATTGATTCTAAGATGGAAGGTGAGGGTTAAAAAAAAAAGAACACTGATCAATATAATGATTAACCAAAATTCCAAAGGACCAATGCTGAAGGATGCTACCCATCTTCTGGCAGAGAGGATGGACAAAACATGTCCAATCAGATACACAACTTTGGCGATGCCCAATGTGGGAATCTGTTCTCCTTGTCTATGCTTATTTTTTAAAGGATTTTCTTTTTTTTTTCTTTATGTAGGGGAGAAGTGAGGAGCAAGAAAATTACTCTTGACATTTGAAAAAAATTTTTTTAATTTAAAAAAGGTGAGAATGTTTGTGTAGGAACAGTATAGTTCTGGGTATAATATTCCTGGGGTCAACAGACTTAAGTCTGTAATCATGTATGTGCCTGTGTGTTTATTTGGGCAAATCTTATATAAAATGATATGCCTTGAGCTTCCAGCTGCCTGAAGGTTTTGGTGAAGAGAACCATTGATAAATAAAATCAATGACAGCTATGTCACAGGTCAAAGAATAGCCACATTCCTAATACACCTCTGAGTCCTGTCCTACCTGAATTATCTAATCTGAAAAATACATACAGGGAATTTACTGATAACTTCTATGAGCAAATAAACTTCACACTGAGATAAAATATGAGATAATTCAGTCTTTCTTGGGTGACTCAAAAAGCATCGCAGAGCTCTACAAAGCCCTGGGGCCATCATGATAAACCTTTCATATCACTGCACTAGGGAGCTGGGGGACCTCACAGCAGTGAAGAGAATGTGGGCGACAGAACCCCAGTAATATCTGCCAAAGGCATGAAGATGACTGCATACAGCCCAGGGAAGATGAATCTTCCTGCCTTCAGGCCTGGCACTTTATCCCCTGAGCCTCCTACCTGTCCACCTTTAGAATTAAGAATTTAACTAAACTTAATTTAGAATTCAGTTAGGGGCAGATAAGTAGCTCAGTGGATAGAGAGTCAGATCTAGAGTTGGGAGGACCTGAGTTCAAATCTGACCTCAGATACTTCTTAGCTGGGTGACTGAGCAAATCACTTAACCCCAATTGCCTAGCCCATATCATTTTCTGTCTTAGAATCAATACTAAGACAAGGGATAAGAGTTTAAATTTTTTAAATTAAATTTAACATATTAGTTGTATGGGGTAAGGAACAGAGAGTTCTGCTATTCACTAAGAGGAGAGACAGAGCAGAGGCAAGATGATTCCACTACGTTTGAGAAAGTTCTGCCTTGATTGGTTTCTTCCTAACTTCTACTGTGCCATAAGATTTTAGAGTTGGATAAGACAATACATTTTTCTTGCAAGTGGTAAAACCTATGTCTCTCTTCTCTGGATTAAGTCTTTATTTATTCATTTATTGGGGGGGGATTTTATTTAATTAGTTAATTTAGAATATTTTTCCATGGTTATAAGATTCATGTTCTTTTCCTCCTCTCCCCCCAGGGATCAAGTTTTTAAATGCATAACAAAGAATTGAAATATAGCTACCTCTCTCTCTCTCTCTCTCTCTGTTTCTCTCCCTCTTGCTGTTTCTCTCTCTCTCCCTGTGTTTCTCTCTGTGTTTCTCTCTCTCTCTCTCTCTCTCTCTCTCTCTCTCTCTCTCTCTCTCTCTCTCTCTCTCTCTATATATATATATATATATATATATATATATATATATATACATACACACACACACACACACATATATATACACACATATATATGTATGTAAATTTTTTTTTAATTCACGTACTCTGGGTTAAGAACCACGGATCTAGTTCACTTCCATTTTTCTACCTAGGAAACTGAGACCCAAAGAATTTAAGTGAACCCTATAGCATCCCTTAGGTATCTAAGTGTAGCAGAGCTGGGACTCAAACCCAAGTCTTCGAATCTACTCTAGTCTCCTTTCCACGACACAATGCTTTCTTTTATCTGTTGTCTTCCCCTGCCTAGTCTGGAAACTCCTCAAGGGCAGGGGACTGTCTTTCGGCTCCCTTTGAATTCCCAACACTTAAAAATGGTACCCAGCCCAGAGGAAGGACTTTATCCATGTGAACTGATCGACTGCCCAAAATATAGACTACAGCATGAACCTATTTTTTTCTTTGATATTAGCCACCACAAGTTTGCCGTAAGCAAAGCATTTGGTCTATCTTAAAGAGCAACACAAATAAGAACTGTTACAATTGTTGTGACCCTTAGAGACCTACCAGAATGCCGCACCATTCACACCGCATGCCTGACAGCACCTCTGAGGACCCACAGGTCTTCTTGCATACCTCGCAGCGGGCATTGGAAGAGAGATTCCCCTCCCTCCAGTGATGGTGGTACGTGTCCTGAAAACAAGGACCAGAGACAGCGCCGATGAGCAGGAAAGGAGAATAATTAAAAAAATAAGTCAGAAAGGACTTTTAATTTTCAACTCAACTCCATAAATATTGATGAAATGCCTACTCTGTGCCAAGCACTCTGCTAAGCCCTGAGGATGGCAGAAAGGGATAAAGGGCAGCCCCTGCCCTCAAGGAGCTGGCCATCTCATGGATGACGTCAAGGTTCTGAACCTGGGGAGGCTGGAAGGCGGATGGTACCTTTGACAGAAATAGGGAAATGTGGGAGAGGCTTAGGGGACAGGTAACGAGTTCAGTCTTGGACAGGCTGAGGCTGTGACGTCTCTATGACATCCAGTTTGAAATGCCCAAGCCAACAGGTGGCAAAGAACCGAAGCTCAGGGGAGAGAATGGAGCTGGATATGGAGTGTCAGGTTTCCACAATGAAGATGACAATTAAGCCCAATGTCTAGGGAAGGACCCAAGTCTCTTCTTCCTCCTGCCTCCCCAACAGCGAAGCCAAGCACACATCTGTGCACAGAGAAGGTGTCAGGGAAAGATTTCCCAAAATTAACTGGATTTCCCCCCAAAGCTGCCCTTTTTCAGCTGGAAAGAACATTTGCTAGAACATTTCTCCTACACAAAAGCATCCTTCCGAGGTTTGGTCATGGCGTCTGGAAGGTTCCTGCAGACACTTACATGGTCCTGATGACCATCCTGATGACACTGGCGGCAGTCACTGCAGGCAAAGGGGATGCAGTCGGCATGTACATAGAGCTCACAAACTAAGGGAGGGGGAAAAATATTTTAAATTAATTAATTAAATAAAAATTTTTAGTAAAAAAAAGAACTAAGGGGGAGGGGGAAAAGAGCATTTTATTCAGAATAGTCACATCCCTCTGCCCCAGCTCAAAACCATCGTCACTCTCAGGACACCTGTTCTTGCCTTTCTTGAGTCCATCCTGTCCCCTCCTCTAGAATGTCCATCCCTGCTTCCAAACTTGGGCAAATCTTACTCATTCTTTAGGTCTTAGCTAAAATGCCACCTCCTACAAGTTCCCACAGTAATTCACACTTTTCTTACACATTCTTATGCATTTCCCTCCATTGACTTAGGACAACACAAATGGCAAATGCATCTGGTTATCCCTTCTAGATGGAGAGTTCCATTATAGGGAACTAGGAATCTCAGTGGATTGAGTCAGACCTAGAGATGAGAGGTCCTGGGTTTGAATCTGATCTCAGACACTTCCTAGCTATGTGACCTAATCCCTATTGCTCTTACCACTCTTCTTAGTATCAATTATAAGATGGAAGGTAAGGATTTTTTTTTAATTCCACTGCACATCCCCTCTGTACCCTCTAAAAAGCTTAAGCTCTGAGCCGGGCAGTAAGATTTAATACCTGTCAAATAAAGAGTATATCAACTAATCAAGAAGCATTTATTAAGGCTTATGTTCCAGAAGTCCTCCTAAGTGTTCGAGATAACAAAGATATAAAGTGGAATAATCCCCACACCTAAGGACCTTATTTTCTAATGAGAGAGATAACATTCACACACTCAAGCATATTCAAGATATATATATACCACTCAGGTACTAGGAATACCACCTCCTCCACCAGGAAGCATGGAGTTATTTGTCATTTTGTCATAGGTTTTCTTCTCCATCAATGGAAAAAACAAGATGGAGAAGACTACAAAAATCCACTGCGAAAAAGAGCCCCCCATCCTGAAAAAAGGTTGGGAACAACCAATATAGATTAGAAAATAGTGAACCAAAAAGTCAGAAGACGTGGGATCTGGAACAAGTTCTCGTTCTCTCTCTCTCTCTCTCTCTCTCTCTCTCTCTCTCTGTCTGTCTCTCTCTGTCTCTGTCTCTGACTCAGTTTCCCCAGCTACAAAATGAGGGACATGGTCTCTCAGGTCCTTCCACTCCTCAGATTCAATGACTTTGTGGCTAAGAAATCAAGATGTTGTAAAAAGTCTTGTGTGTTTTGTTCTAGAAGCCTGTTCTAATTCTGAAGTCAGCCAGACTCCCTTGGCCATTTCACATAAATCCCCACCACGTGCTAAATGTTCTCAGAAAGCACACATGCTGCCTGGTCCCTGTCTCTTAGGAAGCTTCCGTTCCAGGGCAACCTGGCCCCACACCCACACATTGTGTGTTTTTAGTTTTCATTTCTGTCTTCACATTTCCTGGCAAAAGACAGAAAAAGTGAGGATCCCGGTTTGACCCACTAGGCCCTAGAAATCGACATCTTTGACAAGGATTTAGAGCAGGGGTTCTTAACTTGGGATCACAAACTTGTTTTTGAATATTTGAATAATGATTTCACTAGAACGGGTTTTCTTTGTAATCCTATGGACTTAATTTTATATATTTAAAATCATTATTCTCAGAAGGGAGAGTTCCTTACTAAGACTTTACCAGACCACCAAAGTGGTCCATGATACAAAAAAAAATGTTAAAAATCTCTGGATTAGAGGAAATGGGAAAAGCTCAAGAGGCAGGAAACCATCCCACCTGAGCAGCACAGTTCAGAAAAAGCCAGGAAGTTCAGTGAGGGAGAATGAGACCATAAACACTTTTAGATACTTATTTTTATTATTATTGTCCCTCCATTATTATAACCTATGGAGGGGATCTGGGCAAAAGCAGCACAAGTCTGCATTACACAGCAGACAGTAAGTCAACCCCAGGAAGATTCTGAGAAATAGTTACTGACTTCAGTATTTTGTTCAGTCCATTCCTACAATGTATGAATGGAAGAGATGAATAGAGATCTTCGGAAACCCCACCCCTCCACACCACAGTTACCTTTCCAAGGTACAGAAAAACAAGTCAATCTTAAAAGATCTATTCTCATGGATGGAACACCCTTGTGAATTCATTCTATCCAGGTTTGGTATCAGAGAACCCTGAAGGTCAATATTCCAAACATTAGCACCTCTAAAATACTGCTTTAGTCCATCATTTGAAGCTATCAAAAATTCTTTCTGGATTACGGAATCACATGATGATGAATTTGGAGTGGGAAGGGGTCTTAGAGGTCCAGTTAGCCCAGGAGTTCTGAGAGCAAGAGGGAGAGGCAGAGAGAGAGGCAGAGGGAGGGGGGGGGAGAGGACAGAGAGAGGGGGGTAGGGAGGGAGAGGTGATGTACAGAAAGACAAGACAGTCAGATGGCTTCCCTTTGGATAATCTGGTGAAGCTTCTGGATCCCTTCTCCAGAATCAGGTTTCTAAGTAAATTAAGGAAATGCTGAATTTCAGTTGGAGTTAATTGAAAATAAAGTTGCTGTGATGGAATACTACTCTGCTGTGAGAAATGATGAGCAGGTTGGCTTTTAGAAAAGCTTTGCATGAAATACTGCAGAATGAAATGAGTAGAACCAAGAGAATGTTGTATATAGTAACAGCAACTTTATTTGAAGAGTAAATGTGAATGATGAAGCTATTTTGAGTAAAATGAACATTTGAACTGACTACAAAGGACTTACTTAGAAATGCTCTCCATTTCCAGAGAAAGAATGATATATGGAGCATGTATTGTCTGTTTCTGTGTGTGTGTGTGTGTGTGTGTGTGTGTGTGTGTGTGTGTGTGTGTGTGTGTGTGTGTGTGAGAGAGAGAGAGAGAGAGAGAGAGAGAGAGAGAGAGAGAGAGAGAGAGAGAGAAGTGCTAGCCTTCTCTAATGATGGATTGGGAGGGAGGGAGACAACTTGAGACTCAAAGTGAACCAAAAAATAAGAAAATAAACATTTTGTAAAAATTATGTTTTTTTCCTATCCAAGTTCATGGACTTCTTGAAATCTAGTCAAGTCATTCTCTTTCCATTGTGCCATCCTAACCAAGCAGTATGCTGAGATAGTATGGATTAATGAGTAAAGCTCTAAACTTGGAATTAAGAAGACCTGAGTTCAAATCCATCCACAGCTGCTTAATAGTTGTATGATTCTGAAAGAATCACTTCATTATCTGGGTCTCATCTTTAAAAAAAGGGCACTGGGCATAATGGTTTCTAAGGTCTCTTTTAGTTCCCAATCTATGATCCTATCCCTCTCAGTTTTGTGTCATCTGCAAATTTGATAAGTATACCATCCAACTCATTAATGAGAATATTATTTCTCCCCACAGGGGCATAATTGCTTCCAAGTTCTCCTAGACGAGGCTTCTCAGAGGCTGCATTTTACTTTCTTTTACTGAATCTCACTATAAACAAGGATTTATGAAAGTAAAGCTGTATAAAGGATGCCAATAAAGAAATAATAATCAGAAAAAGAAGAGAGGATGGCCATCTTACACTAGGGTTAACCAATGTATATCTGATGTACTCAGTTACTACCCTTGTGGCATCTGGATAAGTGGAGAAAACACAATAGGTGGTACCCTTGTGATCAGCTTATGAGAGGGCATATACAAGAGTCACATGGGATGGACAACCATGGCTGGGCCATGATTTCTATTACCAAAGGCAATTTTCAGTTGTTTTCATTCAGGCCCAACTCTTCATTACACCATTTGGATTTTTCTTGTCAAAGATACTAGAGGGGTTTGCTATTTCCTTCTCTAGTTCATTTTACAGATGAGGAAACTGAGGCAAAGGTAAATGACTTGTCCAGAGTCACACAGCTAGGAAGTGTCTGAGGCTATATTTTAACTTAGTAAGATGAGTCTTCCTCTATCCACTGGGATATCAAACTGCCCTAGAGGAAATACTCACCATTTAAGTATCTGATAAATAAATTAGGAGTTAAGAATAGAAAACTAAAAAAGAGATGATGAAGAGGGTCTTAAGAGAACTACCACCAGTCTCTAGGGGAGGCTGAGAGGTTAGGCGATAAGCTGGAGGTTTGTTTGGAGCTAGGGACAGTTCAACGAAGGACCAAAATGCATGCTAGAATCTCCTGCACTGACCAGACTGTTCCCAAAGGCCAATGGTTCCTAATGGGCTTAATTAATGGAAACATGAATGTTTGCAGTGTACATTACTATCACAAATAGGTCAATGTTAGCACAAAAGCAATCAAGATCCATTTGAGCCCCAATGCTAATGAAAGGGGGGATGCTGCTACATCCCATTAGCGATGCCCTTTAAATAATGACGAGCACTAAAGAGAGTCTTGTTCAACAGGAAAAGTGGGGCAGATGGAGAGGTGATTTGCAGATGGGTGGAAGAAATCCACAGGGAGACTTGAGAACTACCTTGCGGAAACTGGACTCCGAATGCCAAGAAATAAATCCCTAAGGTTGAACTAGTCCAGCAATTTGGGTGCCATTATTCTAAAAGCTCCAGGAATGTTCCCATTCTTAAGTGGAACAGAACTCAAGGCTCATAGCAAGACTCTTGGAAGTACAGAAGCCTGTACCTTCCTCTAAGATGCACTCATTCTTCAAATTTGGGACCACAGGAAGCTTTTAGAACTAAGCCTATTCATCAAGATAGTACTTAGAGGCAAACTTTGATGCATCCTCAGGGCATCGCTTTCTTTACAACAACAATTCAAGGTCTTGGCTCCACTTGGCACTGAGGTCTGTACGCTCATGGCCAGGCTAGAAAAATCAACATTCTCTACATCCTAAAAAGAAAAAATATCATCAAAGTTCTGCGGCTTAAGAGATCTCTTCTGCCCTGGTCTGCTGGGCCCTTAAGAAGTCCACAAATACTATTGTCTAATCTATCTAGGACCCTGGTGCCTGGACAGCTCCAACTGTCACTCTCTGAAATCCACATAGTAATTTGATGTATTACAGTTGTCTGGGTTTGTGTCTTATTGCCGTACCAATTATTCCAAGAGGACAGAGGCCATGCCTTGCTGCAGCTTTGCATCCCTTCCACCAAGCAGCCCAGAACTTGGCACACAATTGAAGTTTCATAAATGGTGGTTGATCAACCGAGTAAAGAATGCATTTGGAAGTTCCCAAGAATATCTTTAATCTTAAACTCAAGAGTGTAAAAGCTAGAAAGAACCTTGGAGACCATCCTACTCCAAACCCTTCATTTTACAAAACACATCTCTGAGATTCAGATGAGAAGAAAAAAATCATACAGTTAGTAGCAGAAAGTGAATGCCAAGAAGATTCCCAGGAACATAGACTTGAGACATTTATATAATATTTTTTAAAATTTCATTTGAGTTTCACAATTCTGAGGGAGACACTAAAAGTATTATTGTCTTCCATTTCATTGGTAAGGAAATGGGCTCAGAGTGGTTAAGTCACTTGCCCATGATCACAGAGCTAATAAGCCTCAGAAGCAAGATTTTAATTTGGGTCTTCCTGACTCCAAGTCCAGAATCCTACTCACTACACTACCCTATCTAATGAGATCTTTGCAAAGATAATTCAAGTCACAATATTATTTTAGGAGGGAGTGAGAGAGAAGGAAAGGGAGACAGAGACAGAGACAGAAGGAAGGAGAGAGGAAGAAAGGGAGAGGGGGAAAGAGAATGAGAGAGTGAGAGAACAAGAGAGCGAGAGCAAGAGAGCAAAAGAGAGAGAGCGAGCGAGAGAGAGAGAGAGAGAGAGAGAGAGAGAGCGAGAGCGAGAGCGAGAGCGAGAGCGAGAGAGAGAGAGAGAGAGAGAGAGAGAGAGAGAGAGAGAGAGAGAGAGAGATCTGGTTTAAGGTAAAGAACCTAAGCAGGCTTCTTTTTTTCCCTTAAAAGAAAAATGTAACATTTCAAGGGAATAAAGACATCAGCAACACAAAAGAGTAAAAGAAACCCAAGTCAAAATCCCTGGTGAAGTAAAGAAGGGAGGCCCTGGGGGAAACATGATAGCTGTCTTCAAGAATCTCCAGTTGGTTCCAGAGGGCAGAACTAAGGAGAAACAATGAGGATAATCTGAGAAGAGGCAGATTTGAACACAATGTAAGGAAAATAAGAGTTGAAGAGGCCAGATTTGAGAGAGTAAGCTTCCCCTTCCTGGAGATGTTCGGTGACCATCTGTAGAAAAGCTTCTTCTATGGGGATGGGTTGGACTAGATCCAGAGTCCTTAATCTTAGGTCTGGAAAGCTGGTTGTTTAATATGTCACTAAACTACAATTCACCATAACTGGCTTCCTTTGTCATGCCATAGGTTTTATTTGATGCATTTAAAAACATTCTTCTGAGAGTCTACATACTTCACGAGATTGACAGACAAGTTCATTACACAAAAATGGCTAGGAATTCTTACACTGGACTAAAAGATCCTTGACTCCAGTTCTGAGATTTTCTGTGCAAAACAGATTAAAAGCTCAGGAAGAGACAGAGGGGAGGGGAGAAGGGGAAAGGAAACAACAATTAAATAGCTACATGCTTTCCCAGTATCATCTCAGTTGAACCTCACGAAAACCCTGGAAAGTAGGTGCTATTATTACCCCATTTGACAGTTGAGGAAACTAAGGCAAAGCTTAAATGATCTGCCTAGGGTCATACAAGCTAGTAAGTGTCTGTGGCTGGATTTGAACTCATTTTCCTGACTCCAGGTCCAGTGCTTTATCCACTGTACCGCCTCTTACTGAGCCAAGTTTACCTTAACTTCTCCCAAATGTACTTAAAAAAGGAAGACAGTTAGCTCTCTGTTTTGAATGCAATTCATAGGAAAATCTTACTTTTTTTGCATCGAGTCTGAAAACACAAGTTTCCTGTCTATGTTCCTACTATGTCAAATGATCTGAAGCTGGACTCTGAATTCATTAAAATGTGCAGCAGTGAACTTGGGTGTCAGGGCATCTGGCTGGAATATAAGCACAGACAAAATTCCAGACACCAGGATTTGGATCATGAACAAGTCATTTAAACAACTTAAGCCTCAGCTTCCCTTTCTCTAAAATGGGTAGAATAATATTACTGACCCTCCTCTAAGGTCTCATGATCAAAAGAGTTGTGTCATCTTAAAACATCATGGTAATGGGAGTTGTTATATTATTTGAAAAATCTCCATGGAAAGAGCTGAATATCTCTGCATCAGAGGTAGCTGGGGTTTAGAAACAATCTTTCCCTTTCTGGGGACAGACAGTATTTGCAGTTATTAGCCACTGTCTAAAGTACTTTTGGCCAGAAGGGTCAGACCAGGCTTTGAAATATCACTGTTCTATGGAAAATGGGACCAAGAACTTCGATGCCAAGTCAGGGTTATTCTGGAAGGTTGGATGAACCCAAAGGATATGAATGCTTAACCCTCCCAGGAAGGAGGAAGCTACGATTGGCATGAAGCTACCCTCTCCCCTGCCGTGGGGCCCCAAATCTGAGTATTGATTACAGCTCTACAGGTGACACAGAGACTGCCCACAAGACTGAAAGCTTCATGAAAGCAAGCATTTTTAATGATCCACATCTGGGATCTTCCAGCCCCAAACACCAAACCCTAGACACAGCAGCCTCCTATAGAAATGAAATTTATTGAACTATAAAATCTTTACAACAACCCCATATGGTAGGCAGTGCTAGGATTATTATCTTGATTTTACAGACAATAAAACTGAGGCCCAGAGAGGTGCCCACTGTCAAATGGCTAGTAGATGGCACCCTGGTCTTCTAATTATATGCTTGAGATTTGATTACTATTTCATTCCTGTCCCAGAGGAGCTCACCACCTGGCTGACCTCTCCAAGGCAAAAAGGAACTAACTAATAATACTGGATATAAACAGATCATTTTAAGCCCAAGGAGAAGGTCAAAAGGTTATGGTTCTTCTTATGAAGTTCCAATTCCTGTCCCAACCCCAAATTTCCCATCGCTGGAAAGTATCCTCAGGGCTAAAAACAAGGTAGTCTGGCAGGGTTTAGTATTATTGGATCTCCCAGTTATGGAGGAGGCAGCAGGACCAGAAATGGGCCAAGCTAATCTTAGGGACCTGAGGGGAGATCCTGGGTTCAAATCTGACCTCACATACTTCCTTGCTGTGTGGCCCTGGGCAAGTCACTTAACCCCCATTGCCTAGCCCTTACTACTCTTCTGCCTTGGAACCAATACACAGTATTTATTCCAAGACAGAAGGCTTTAAAAAGGAAAAAAAAAAGGTAAAACATTCTATCAGTAGAGAGGTGCAGAAAGTGGGGTACATTTTCAAACATGACTAACATACTCATTTGTTTTGCCCTGACTATACACTGAGACAAAAAATGTTCCTCCATTCTATGCAGTGACAGCAATATAAACAAACATATCAATTAAAACCTTTTTTTTTTTAAGAGAAAGAAGTGAAAGTAATTAAATAAAATCCTAAAAATCTGACAGATTGTAAAAGTGACTCCATTAAAGACACAGGACCATTTAAAAAGTTACCTTCACAGCGAAATGCAGGGAAATCTAGCGACTTTCTGCAGACAAGGCAGATCTTCTTCTTGTAGTGTCCTGGGGGCCCGAAACAATGAGCAACAGGAACCTGCCAAGGGAGAGAGCACAAGCATCCATCAGTGACATTTTCCTGCTCTGGCCAGGGGTCACAGGACCAAAAGCTTTAGTGAGACTTCCCCTTATCCTAGGAGCACTAAAAATAACAGCAACAAGAATCGCCGATAGCTACATGTCATTTTGTTTGTGAAATGCATTTTTAGGCATGTTTTTCCATTTGATCTTTACAAAAATCCTCTTCCTTGTCAGACAATTCCAGGACTCTCCTGGCACTACTGCCACTGGAATGCCCACTGCTTTACCTTGCCTCTCAACAGGGAACAATATATCTGATTCACCAAAATGACCCTAGAGTTCGAAAGTTTATGAATGCCTTCCCAACAACAGCTCTGGAAGTGAGAGTCACAGCTGTAACCTTCCCAAAGGGGTACCATCCAGAGCAGCTGTCTGAAACAGTCCCCTTCTGGGGGTATGACACCATAGCACTTTCATACCAACCTGTTCCTGGTACCCTTGGCAGAGGAAGGCCAAGGGGCAATGTCTTATTATCTGCATTTTAAAGAGTGATTCACCCAGAGTCTTTCTTACACACCTACTATGTGCTCTGGGTTCAGATAAAAAGATGCAAATCGAACAGCCCCTTCGTTCATAGACCTTAGGTTTTCCCACAGCAGTTCCCAACATTTTTGGTTCCTTGAGCCCCTTTTAACAACAACAAAAAATGTGTTGCAAATTCCAGGGTAATTTAGTATACTATTAATATTCCTTCAGACTTACTCTTGAAATGTGTACAATATGCTAGGAGGAATGATGAGCAGGATGGTTTCAGAAAAAGTTGGAAAGAGCTATCTGAATTGATGCAGAGTAAAATAAGCAGAACTAGGAGAACACTATACACAGTAACTGCAATATTGTAAAACAATTGAATGTGATAGACGACTTTGCTACTAACAGCGATACAAAGATCCAGGGTAACTCTGAAGGACATATGACAAAGGGTGCTATCCACCTCCAGAGAAAGGACTGTTGATGTCAGAATGCAGATCAAACCATACTATTTCACTTGAAAAATGTATGTTGAAAATTATTATATGTAATTGGGAAAATAAAATAACTTTGAATTTAAAAAAAGAAATAGGAACAGTAATTACAATGATAACTTTTCCTCAAAAAAACCCTCCAAATTAAAATGTACATTATGATTATAATTGTAAAAATAAAAAAATATATAGATGCTTGCCACAAAGGAAACACATATTTGTAACAGAACTAAGCGATTATTTATTACATAAGAATTTTTAACCTGAGTCCTTCGGACAACTGTCTTGACCTGGTAATGGGGGTCATGAACTACTAAATGGGAACCATTGTTGTATTGGGTAAATGCAACCTGAACACCAATAAATACAAGGTAATTTGAGGAGAAAGAACTGACAACTTGAAAATCAAGTTCATAGAGGAACCAAGGAAGATCTAACCAAGGCCTTGAAAGAAGATAAATAGAAAAGAGGAGGGAGTCCTTTGCAAACATAGAGAGCAATGTAAGAAAATACATGGAGGAAATAAATGGAATGCCAAGTTCAGGGAACAGTTATTTGTCTACTTTGTTTGGCTGGAACATAAAATATGTACAGAGTGTCTAGACAATTAGGTTGAAGCCAGATTTTGGAAGGCTTTAAATGCTAAATTGAGAACTTTGGGGGCAGCTGGGTAGCTCAGTGGATTGAGAGCCAGGCATAGAGATGGGGGCTCCTGGGTTCAAATCTGGCCTCAGACACTTCCCAGCTGTGTGACCCTGGGCAAGATGCTTGACCCCCCCCCCCCCCCCTCCATTGCCTAGTCCTTACCACTCTTCTGCTTTGGAACCAATACACAGTATTGATTCCAAGATGAAAGGTAAGGGCTCAATAAATAAATAAATAAATGAATAAATGAGTGAATGAATGAATGGATAAATAAATGAACAAATAAATAAGTGAATACGTAAGTAAATAAATAAGCAAATAAATAAATGAATGAATTGAGAACTTTTTCTTTTATCCTAGAGGTAACAGGGAGCCAGTGAAGATTCCTGAGTAAGGCAGGGATATGCTCAAGCCTATGTATCAAGAATATTATTTTGGCAGTTGCGTGGAAGATGGACCCAGGGTGGGGGTTGGGGATGGAGGGACACTGAAAGCTAGGAGACAAATTAGACAGCTACTGTAACAATGCAAGCAAGAACTCATGAGAATCTGAAATGGGGCAGTGGTTGTCAAGGTGAAGAGAAGAGAGAAAGATCAAGGGCTTTTGTGGAGGTAGGAACCAGGACTTAGTAAATGACTAGAGATCCAAAGGTTGAGTGCAAGGCAGGATTATAGATCTAGAGCTGGAAAGAACCTTAGAGGGCACTGAGTCCAATGACTTTATTTTACAGCTGGGGAAACTGAGGCTAAAAGAGAATGAGTGAATTGTCCATAGTCACAGACTAGAAAGTCTCTGAAGTGAGACAGGATTTGAACTTCTGACTCAAAGGCTCAATTCTCTTATCCACTGCAATATCTAACTATCTCTAGTCAAAGAGGGTTCCCCCCACAGAAACTGGGAAGATGTTGATGTACACTTAAAAGAAATGAGAAAGTTCCATGGAGGGGCAGGTGTAAGGGTTAAGGAGTGAATTATTTTTAGACATACTGATTTGGAAATGCTGACTGAACATCCAGGTGATCAGGTTCAATAAGCAGTTGCAGGTATGGGATTGGAATTTAGAAGAGAAGATCATGGAATCATAGATTTAGAGCTGGAGAGGACTTCCAAGAGTCTCTATTCCAATCCCCACCTAAACCCTGAATCTCCTCCATAACATCTGAAAAGTGGTCAACCAGCTTCTGCCTAAATCTCTCTAGCAATGGGAAGGTCACTAAAGCCTTGAAGCTGCCCATTCCATTTGGTGAGAATGGACTTCAAAAGAAACACGAGGGCTCAAAAGATAGATTTGAGAGTTATCTATATTGAAATTATAATTGAATCCATGGGAGCTGATGAAGTAAGGGAGAATGATACAGAGAAAGAAAAGATGACACAATAAGACAGAGAGCATTGGGGGACACACACGATAAGGAGTTGAAGGATGGATGGTGAGCCAATGATGGCAAATGAGAATCTGTTCCTTTCCTAAATATGTGGAGGTAGGAGAGAAACAAGGACAGATCAATGTCATGAATTAAAGGGCAAAAGGAATAGCCAAGGAGTAATTAGTCAACAGTATCAAAATCTGGAGGGTTCAAAGAAAATACAGACTAAGAAAAGACCACTGGATTTAGCAATAAAGAGATCATCGGTGGCAGCTAGGTGACTCAATGATAGAGCACCAGGACTGGAATCAAAGAGGGCCTGGGTTCAAATCTGACCTCAGATTTCCTGTGTGACTCTGTACAAGTCACTTAACTGTTTAGGCTTTAGAGTTCTTCTACCTTAGAACCAATACTTAGTATTAATTCTAAGACAGAAGGTAAAGATTTGAAAAAAAAAAGTGATATTAAGAATTTTTTTATTTTTAAAATGAGACACTACTGATGTCTCATTTTTGGAGAGAGCAGTTTCAGGTGAATGGTGGGGTTGGAGCCAAATTACAAAGAGTTGACAAGTAAGTGGGGAATAATAAAGTGGAAGTAAGGAGTATAAAAGATCTTTTCTTCTCTGTCCAGCCACATTACACCTTCCAAGCTCTTCAGTCCAGCCAAATTCAAATTCTTGAAATCACGAGTCACTCAGTTTCAATTTGAATTCCCAAAGTCCTAAGTCACTCAATTTGCATGGACTATCCCTATCATCTGAAATGGTCTCTCTCACTTCTGCCTCTTAGAACCCCTAGTTCCCAGAAAGACCCCGCTCAAAATCTACTTTCTACAAGAGGCTTTTCCTCCTCTCAGCAGAATTCTTATCTCTACTTTGCCTAGAATTATGTGAGTGCTGTTGCTCCCATCAGAATATAAACTCCTGGGGGGCAGCCAGATGACACAGTGGATAGAGAGCCAAGCCTAGAAATGAGAGGTCCTGGGTTCAAATTTGACCTCAGGACATTGTCTAGCTATAAATTACTCTAGGCAAATCCCTTAACCCCCCACTGCCTGACCCTTACCACTCTTCTGCCTTAGAACCAACATACAGTATGGACTCTAAGACAGAAGGTAAGGGTTTCACTTTTGTCTTTATAACCCCAGAAAACAATGCCTGACATATACTAGGTGTTTAATACACACTGATTGATTCTCTAAGATTTTCACTATGAAAGGGTGAAGAATTGGCCAATATATCAAGGGGATAAAATTAAGTGAAATGCTTTCTTTTGTTTAGAATGGGGAGACTTTACAGTCTGAGATGGAGAGAGGGACTGTAAGCCACGGTACTCTCGGGTACAGGCTCAAGGAAGAGTCATAAGTGTATTCCTAGCTCCCTGTCATCATTTTCAGATTTTCCCCGTGCCAGGGTCTCTCACTAACCTCTCCTTTGAAGTTCTCTCAATTCATCTCAATTACTCTGTCAAAATCCTTAGTGCCACCATTGGCCAATGTCTGGGTCACTCAATCTTTCTCGAGGAGTTTAATACCTAGTTTAGTCTTTCCCTGGCTCAAACCCTGACTTCATGTTTAGGGGCTTTATTACCAACAAAAATGTTCCTTCAAACTCCCTGGCTTCTTCATTTATTCCCTACAATTCCCCCAGCAAATTATCTTTCCTGTGTCAGCTATCTGCAGAGATGGTTGGGCCTTAGATCTCACTATTACCGAAACCTGTGGCAGCTTCATCTTTTGAACTGTGAAATCTCCCATTCTCTTCCCTATCCTCCTCTCCCTACTCTGCCTCATTTTCTCTTCATTTTCTCCAGACTTTAAGAAACAAATGGTCCTTTCCCTAGCCAAGGCCAGCTCTTCCACTTGTGCTCTTTGTGCCATTTCTTCTTCTTTTTTTTTAAATCCTTACTTAAACCCAGTGGAATTGCTCATTGGCTATGGGCGGGGGGTGACAAGGGGTAGGAAGAGGGAAGGAGCATGAATTATGTAACCATGGGAAAATATTCTAAATCAAGTAATTAAATAAAAATTTTCAAATTTAAAAAACAAACAAAACCCTTACTTATTATTGTGATCTAAGACAGAAGAGTAGTAAGGGCCAGGCAACTGGGGTTAAGTGACTTGCTCAGGGTTACACAGCAAGGAAGTGTCTACGGTCATATTTGAATGCAGGACCTGTCACCTCCAAGACTGGCTCTCTATCCACCCAGTTACCTAGCTGCCCTTCTTCATGCCATTTTTAATGATCTTGCCCTTCAGGCATTTCTTCTCTGCCTCTCTCATCTTCAATACCTCCCTCCCTACTGACATGACTCTTCCTCTACTACCTAAAAACAGGACCAACTCTTCTTTATCCTTTAAAAAAAAAAATTCTCCTGAATTCATTATCCTTCCAAATGATCCACATGCAACCAGGCATTAAATTCCTGAAAGGGTGAGGAGTCTAGACAACAGTAGATTATGGCAACAAGGATTTGGAGAAGATGAAAGGGATGGATGGAGGGAAATTCTAAAGGAGGGAAGGAATTCTGGTTAGAGGACCGATTAAAGGGGGATGCTGATGATAACTGCTAGCATGGTGTGTTGGGGGCCTCAACAGAAGGAACAACAAGTCCTGACCATAGTGGTAAAGATTGCAATGTCTTCTTCTAAGAGCTCCTCATCTCCAAGTCCAAGAAAGTGGAAGGAATGTGGAAATGAAAAGATGGAGGATGAAGGGAAGTTTGTTAACAATACAGTGGAGTTCCAGAGAAAACAAGGACAAGGAAGGACAGCTCTGGGGCTCAGAGGATAGAGCATCAGGCCCACCTATTTGATTCTGGACACCATTTACAGAAATGGCACTGACAAAGTGGATCAAATCCAGAGAATGGAGACTAGCATAGAAAGAAGGGGTCACTGTGTGGTACATATGTCCTTTTGACAGATTAAGAAACTGATGTTCTAAGAGGCTATGTTAACTAGCTTATAAATAGAAGAATGACGTCATTCTCCATCTTGGTTCTTGGGAGCAGGGGGATCCCAGCAGGATCTGGGAAGACTAGAATCACAAACAAGTTCAAGTGTCACCCTAATCAGGCCCTTTGACACTAGGGCAATGGTAAATTTACCTTCCAAGCTCAGTGAGTTCAGTCTGCTCTCTGGGAACCCAGACATATGATCTAAAGTCCTTGCCATCCCCATTTCCTAGTCTCGGTGCCCAAGGAGGGACATGACTGAAGCCAATGGTACTGTGACTCATCTTGTTCTAGATCCCTGACTTCAATTAATGAAGCTTAACTATATGTTGAAACTATTTTTTTTTTACAATTTTTTTTTTACATCCTGCAATTCTGATTCTCTCCCCTGGCAGTAAATGATCTGTTATAGGTTCTATCAGTGCTTTCATGCAATCCATATTTCCATATTCCCCATGGGTGTTTAATGCTGGCACACTCTGACCATTCACATGTCTTATAAGCCACAGTCCAAGGGCTTCCACCCATCTACACTCACTGAGGGCAACAGGAAGTCATTACATAACATTCACCCACCTGTGGTGAACCTTAGAAGACAGCCATGTGTAACGGGAAAAACCTGTGTTCCAACCCAATCGCTGCCACTAGATAGCTGTGTGCTCTGGGCAAGTGCCTTCACCTCTCTCTGTGAGCCTCAGTTTCTTCCCCTTTACAATAATAGCACTGAGCTAGATTGATCCCTATGATCCCTTCTAGATCTGAGTCCAGAAACCTATGCTTGCCCAGAGAAGTCTTGGAAAATTTACTTTGGGATGTAGGAAGAGGACCAAAAATTTTGAAATGGGAGAAATCTGCTTAATTAAAATTAGCCAGAAATTTATTTTCAAAAGGGTCTGTTTCCCATGAATAAAGACAATGCACCCAAAAGGACCTAAGGATCATCATCATCATCATCATCATCATCAACAGCTAATTTACATAGAACCTACTATGTCCCAGGCATTGTCCTAAGCACTTTACAATTATTATCTCATTTGATCGTCACAATGATCCTGAGAGGTAGGTGTTACTATTATCCCCATTTTACAGATAAGGAAACTGAGGCAGGCAGAGGTTAAATAATAGTTATAAGAATAACAGCTAGCATTTATATAGCACCTACTATGTGCTGAGCACTGTGCTAAGCACTTAAAATTATTATCTCACTTGATCCTCACCACACCCCAGGAAATAAAGTGCTATCATTACCTCCATTTTACAGGAAGTAATAAAAATAATTATAGCTAGCATTTACATAGATCTTACTATATGCCAGGCACTGTGCTAAGCACTTTACAATGATCTCATTTGATCCTCACAACAACTTTGGGAGAGATGTGCTATTATTATCCCCATTTTATAGATAAGGAAACAAAGACAAACATTAAGTGATTTGCCTGGGCTCACACAGTGAGTAAGTGTTTGAGGCTGGACAGGTCCCTCCTGACTTCAAGGCTGGCATTCTAGCCACTATACTGGCTATCTCCCCTTATAAGGAGCTGGACTAGGGACCTAGGTAGGTCTTGGGGCAAAAGGTGCCAGCTATCCAAACAGATGGGGAATGCAGAACACACATTGGAGAATAGGGGAGAAATAATTGTGTCTAGAGCTTAAGGGAGTCAAAAACAAAGCTAGAGATCGTATGTGCATTAAAATTTCTATAGCAGAATTTTCTGTGGTAGAAAAAAAACAACAACCCTGGTTGTCCCTCACTTGCTGAATGATACATGATACGCTGGAATATTACATTCCATTATGTGCAGTAATCTTAATAATGTATATTCCATTATATTCTAATATATCCAGAAAGAAACAATAGGAAGAATTCAGAGATACCTGAGAAGAACTTTATGAACCACTACAGAATGAAGCAATCAGAACCTGAAGAACAATTTTTTTAAATATATTTTATTTGATCATTTCCAAGCATTATTCATTAAAGACATAGATAATTTTCTTTTCCTCCCCCCACCCCCCATAGCCGACGCGTAAATCCACTGGGCATTACATGTTTCCTGAAGAACAATTTTTAGGATGACTACAATAATGAAGAGAAAAATAAAGCTAAGCAAGTTCTGAATTCTTGATCAATGCAATAACTGACTAGTACTACAGAGAACTGACAAGCGCTTCACATAACTGTAATTCTTTGTTACAAAGAAGGATTATGATTGGAGAGATAGCACATTGAAGAGTGAGAGATATGTAAAAAAAAACAGGCATCAATAAAACATTTATTTCACTGAAACAAAAGGAAAGAGAGGGGAGACAGAAAGAAGAATTCAAAGAAAAAAAGAGAAAGGAATGGATGGATAAAAAAAGCATTTACTAAGTATTTACTGTGTGCAAAGTTCTTTGGGAAGAGAGGGAAGGGAAGAAGGGAGTAGAAGAGGACAGCAAGGAAAGCAGAGAGGGAAGAGAAAGTGAGGGGGGAAAAAAGGAGTTTTAAGGATATTCCCTCTGATAGACTGTGTTTTCTGCATGAGGTCAGCCTAGGTAAGAATAGGAAGCTTTAGTACCAGGAAATTAAAACCTAAGTGATGAATTCATGGAGACATTTTTGTCTAGTGATTAGCAATAAAAACCCATTAAAAAACAAAATGAAAGCTGTATTGGGAGTTCTGGGCTGCAGGAAGGGTTATCAGGGAGTAGGAGAAACCACCATTAATGGATCTTGCTCAATTTTCTCTACTTGACTCACTGGTATTGAGCACAATTTTACCAATAATTTATTAAACAGCTACAATGTGCAAACATTGGTCTGAGGTCCTAGAAAGGAGCCTATAGACTGGAAGGAACTTGATGGGATGAAAGGATGAAAACTCTTAAAATCCAAACTTTGAAAGGACTTCAGAGGTTATCTAGTACAACCCTTGCTCACTGCAAGAACCCATATTTCTAGCAAGTGGCTCCCTAGTCCTTGCTTAAAGACCTCTAGTAACAGAAAACTGAGAGTAGTCTCTTTGCCCCACAAGTCATCAAAATGAAGGGGCACCCAATATGGCAGCAAAGGAAAGTGCCAAATATTGGAGAGGATGTGGTAAAATTGGGACACTAATACACTGCTGGTGGAGTTTTGAATTGGTCCAACCATTCTGGAGGGTAATTTGGAACTATGCAACAAAGGGCTTTAGAAGAATGCCTACCCGTTGGCCCAGCCATACCACTGTTGGGTTTGTATCCCAAAGAGATAATAAGGAAAAAGTCCTGTACAAAAATATTTATAGCCACGCTCTTTGTGGTGGCAAAAAAAAAAAAGGAAAATGAGGGGTTGTCCATCGACTGGGGAATAGTTGAACAAATTGTGGTATCTGATGGTGATAGAATACTATTGTGCTGAAAGGAATAACGAACTGGAGGAATTCCATGTGAACTGGAAAGATCTCCAGGAATTGATGCACAGCAAAAGGAGCAGAAACAGGGGAACATTGTACACAGAGACTGATACATTATGGCACAATTGAATGTAATAGACTTTTCTACTAGCAGCAATGCAATGATCCCAAACAATCCTGAGGAACTTATGAGAAAGAACACCCACATCCAGAGAAAGAACTGTGGGAGCAGAAAAGCAGAAGAAAAACATATGATTGATCATGTGGTTTGATGGGGATATGACTGGGGTTTTGGCATTAAAAGATCACTCTACTGTAAATATGAATAACATGGAAATGGGTTTTGAACAATGATACATGTATAACCCTGTGGAATTGCTAGTTGGCTCCAGGAAGGGGGAGGGAAGGATAGAGATCATGAATCATGTAACCATGGGAAAATATTCTAAATTTTAAAAATTAATTAAAAACTTTTAAAAAATGAAGAGGCATCAGGATGAAGGAGAACAAATGGAATTTGGAGTCATGGATGCAAATTGTTAAGAAGCAGATTTAGACTCTATAGTAAGTTGGAGGAAAACAACTTATTGAAAAATGGAACTATCCAGAACTACAGTGGGCTGCCTCTAGAAGCTGTGCTTTCTCTGTCAGTGGTAGGGTCTTCAAGAGGAGGCTGGAGAACCATTTGTCAGAAATATAGAATGTTAGGGTATAGATGGAACTAGATGCCCCTTAGAGTACATTCCAGTTCTGAGATTCCGTATTCCCTGAATGAGCCCTCAGGAGACAGAAGTTCTATTCTTATTCTTACTATTAAATAGAGAATTAGACCTTGGACAAGTCACTTCCCTTCTTTTGCTCCTTAGGAGACTAATCAGGAGTTCTTAACCTGGGAATCTGTGAACTTTTAAATAAACTTTTTATTTCAATATTTTTATATTATTCAAATATTTCAATAGCATTTTAATACAATTTTAATACAACTGGTTCCCTTTATAACCCCACGTGTTTTGTTTCATGTGTTTAAAAGCATGATTTTGAGAAAGAGTCTATGGGTTTTGCCAGACCGCCAAAGGGGCCCTTAACCCAAAAAAGATTAAGAGCTACTTGACCAAAATGGTCTTAATTCTCTTCTAGCTCTTCCATGGTATTACTATGACTGAGAAATGGTAGGAAAGACACACCGTCCGACTCAGTTCTTCTGATTAGGACACTTACTCTTCCATTTCCCCATCCCCATACCCAGGAGAAGCAAGAGACAATGCCCAGTTAGAATACTAACAACAAAATTCAAGCCCACGATTCAAGTTTAATCTGAGTATTAACTGAATTCAATTATTATACAAGGGGCATCCGGTTGGCTCAGTGGATAGAGAACCAGACCTACAAACAAGAGGTCCCAAGTTTAAATCTGGCCTCAGATATTTCCTAGCTGTGTGATTCTGGGCAAATCACTTCAGCCCAGTTGCCTAGCCCCTACTGCTCTTTTGCCTTGGAACCAATACAAAGGACTGATTCTAAGATAGAAGGTAAGTGTTGTTTTTTTTAATAGAAAAAAAAATAAATACAAAGTGCCATGATGAATTTTCTAGGCATCATGATGACCTAGCACAGACACCTCAAAAGCATCCTGGCCCAAGGATACTTGCATTTAAGTTTGTAATTTAATTTATATGTACACACATGTGTATATATGTGTGTAGATATAGCTAGCAAATTGAAAATCATTAGAATGATCAATGATCTCATCATCACCGCAAAAAGAAAAAATAATCCCCTCTCATTTATAGGTAGCAAATGCCATCTCTCTACTCACCCTGACCAGGCTTGGAGCAATGCAGGCACATGGGATCTTCACGTGTTTCAAGCATTTCTCATGAGACATAAAGTTGCAGACTGTGGAAACAAGAAACCTTTTTAGATTCAACAACGTCATGAGAAAGATGCAATAATAGAACCTGGAGGGCACAGGAAGACCACAGGCAGAGATACTGGAAGGTAATAGTCCTGATTTCTATTCTGTTTTAAGGTTTACAAAGAGTAGTTAGTTATTCCTCCCAGCAACCCTGAAAGGTAGCTAGTTCTAATCCCCACATGACAAAAAAGGAAACTGAGGCCCACAGACTGGCCCAGGATTGCAGAGCTAATAAGTGCTGGAGCCAGAACTTAAACCTGGACCTTTGCCACAAGGGCAGTTCTTTTGACGAGACCACCTAGCAACGCTTATATTGATGGTGCTGTAGTCAAAGCTGCCCAACTATTCTCAGTCTTTTAAAAACCAGAATTCCATAGGACAATGGATGGGGGCCCTACATCCTAAAGCCAAATTCACAGGCATCAGATCAAGTTGTCAAAGCCACTATAGGCACATGAGTCCCTTCCCAAGTAGGCACAGACCAAAATGGATACCATCAATGTTTCTCCTGCTTCCTGAAGACCAAGAACAGGGGAGATGGAGCACAAAAGGGCCATGTGTGGCTCGAGAATCCCTAACCTTGTGGCTATTTGCTTCTGTGGGCTCTATTCATCAAAGAATTCCAAATTCAAACAATTCTGAGGTGCCACTTCAGAGGGAAGGAAGGAAAGACTTGATGCCACTAGAGCTTGAAGTCAAGCGGTAGGTTGATTTTTACTTCCTACTCTCTCTACAATTAGCAAATGGTCTTAGAAGGATGTTAGAGCTTAAAAAAAAAATCATCACCTGCACTCAATCTAGGGATAATCCTCATATTAAGTCAGTCTTTTGCTAGTCCTCTACCGGAAGCTCTTCCAGCTGAGAGGCACTTGCCGTTAAGTGGCATTCCACTGGTATAGCCTTGAAGAATGCTGGGTCACCTCCAGGCCACAATAAAGTGGAGGATTATTTTTAAAAAGGGGAAATCAGCAGGTGGAGTTTATAAAAAGGCCCATTTCCTTCTAACAAGTGAAGCTGTTCAACAATGGAAGTAGTTCTCTTTGGGAGCTCCTGATAATGATAAGATATTCAAGCAGAAACTGGTCAGGGATGCTGAAAGACTCTGGCATTGGGTAAGACACTGAACTGATGACAACAAAAATTATGCTCCCATAGTTCCCAATATGCTCCCAGCTCATAATGCTCATGAGATAGGCAGTGAAGGGATTTAGATCCTCATTTTACAGATGGACAAACTGAGGTCTAAAAAACGGGGAAGTACTTTAGTGTAGGACATCCAAGCTAATAAGTGTCAGAACAAGGATTCAAATCTGGGCTTTTCCCATTTATACCAGGGGATCTTTACCACATTCTTAAACTTCACATGACAGATATATAAGGGGGTCCGTGAACTTGAACAGGAAAGCAAATGGCATCTCTATTTGTACTGACCTCTACCTGAAATTCAGCATTTCCTTCAATTCCTTACAAATAAATCTTGGTTTTCTTTAGACTGCCCTTGGAGCCCGTGATTTAAAAAAGGGTAAGAACCTCCAGATTGCACCAAGCTGCCTCACACTAAAGGGCCTCTCAGATCCCAAACTAGTGCCAAGACTCTCTGTTCTAATCTCCTCCCACATACACATGCCCAGCCCAGCCCCAACCCTGCTAAATTGATTAGCAGCATGGGAATGTCATTCTTAGAGAACTGTCTGAGTCTAAAATTCAATCAAAACCTTCAAACAGAAAAATCTGCATCCCTCTGAGCAATTCATTATTCTATCGGGGATGGCAGAGCTAAGCAAGAACATTTGGGAAAAGGCAAAAACCAAGGACAATGAACAAACAGAAGAAATTCTAGGGAATGAGATAGATGGCTTTGGTTATGTAATGCTTTAAAAATCTGTATAATAAACCCCCTTCCCCCTCAAAAAGAAAACCCAACAAACAGTACAACTAAGTTAAAAAGAAAAATATCACATTAGAGGAAAAGTCTTTGTGGAGAATAAAACAGATAGAAATTATTACAATTCAATACATTATTCAAGGGAAAAACCCAGTCCCTGATGGAGAAGTGGTCAAAGGATACAAAGAGGCAATTTACAAAAGAGGAAACACAAATTACAAATAATCACTTAGGAAAATGGCCAACCCCCTTCATAATGAAATAAATGCATATTAAAACAGCTCTGAGAGCACTCTTGAGATATATACCATGAGCTATTACAGAAAGAGCATTGGATGTGGATTCAAAAGACTCAGGTTTGAATTCTGAGTCTGTGACCTTGAACAAATGACTTGCCTCTTCCCTGGCTGAAGTTTTTCTAATGGAGGGGGGTACTGAACTATCTGATCAATAAAATCTTTGCTAGCTCTGAATCCCATTATCCTAATATCTTCACTCTATTACAATGGAAAAAGTAAACAAAAACTATAAAACTTAATATTGGTGCTATACCAAGATAAGGTCAAAATGGAAACATGATTTAGGTAACTAAATTAGGGAAACAGCATAGTTTAACTGGCAGGTCTTTGAAGAAGGGAAAAATTTATGACCAAGCAAGAGTCAGAGAGTATTATAAGATAAAAAATGAATAATTTTGATTATATTAAATTAAAAGCTTTTGTACAAACAAAACAAATGTAACCAAAATTGGAAGGAAAACTGGGAAAAAAATGTATAATAAATTTCTGAGAAAGGTCTAATTCCTCAAATCTATAGCAAAACAAGTCAAATTTATAAGAATATAAGCCATTCTCCAATTGATAAATGGTCAAAGGATATCCCAGAATTCAAAATCTCCCTGCCCTCTATCCTTACAATATGAATAAGCAATTTTCAGATGAAGAAATCAAAACCATCAATAATCATATGAAAAAATGTTATAAATACATCTTGATTAGAGAAATGAAAATTAAAACAGCTCTGAGGTACCACCTCACTCCTTTTGGACTGGCCAATATGATAGTAAAGGAAATCGATAAATGTTGGAGAGGATGTGGCAAAATTGGGACACTGATGTATTGTTGGTGGATCCAACCATTCCAGAGGGCAATTTGGAACTATGCCCAAAGGGCTATAAAACTGTGTATGCCCTTTGATCCTATAATAATACTACTGGGTCTGTATCCCAAAGAGATCATAAAAGGGGGGGGAAAGGACTTGTACAAAAATATTTATAGCAGCTCCTTTTGTGGTGGCAAAGAATTGGAAACTGAGGGAATGTCCATCAGTTGGGGAAATGGTTGAACAAATGATGGTGATGGAATACTATTGTGCTATTAGGAATGATAAGCAAGATGATTTCAGGAAAAGCTGGAAAGATCCACATAAACTGGTGCGGAGTGAAATAAGCAGAACCAGGAGGAACATTGTACAGAGAAATATTGTACCATGATTATCTGTGAAAACTTAGCTACTCTCAGCAAAGCAATGAAAAGGGATAATCCTGAAAGACATAATGGGAAATGCTATCCACCTCCAGAGCAAGAACTCTCAGTGACCAAGAGATGCAGATCAAACCCTATTAACTTTTACATCAGTGTATTTGCAGTTTTATTTTAGAGTTCTGGTTTTGTATGAGTTTACTCATACAACAGTGACCAATATGGAAGTGTGTTTTGCATGATTATAAAAATTAAAATTAAAAAAAAGCTTAATACTGTTAGGATAGGATGTTTCCTTGAACACTGCTGGGAAAATTTCAAGTCAATGGAACCTTTTTCTGGAGAACAATATGATAAGACATTTAAAAAATGGTGTCTTTTAATCTAATAATCCTGTTGTTATACATATCCTAAGAATGTCACAGGGCAGGTAAGTTGCACAGTAGATAGAGTCCTAGTACTAAAGTTAGGAAGACTCATCTTTCTGAGTTCAAGTCTTGTCTCAGATCCTTACTAGCACTGTGACCCTGGACAAGTCATTTGACCCTGTTTGCCTCACTTTCCTCATCTGTCAAATGAGCTGGAGAAGGAAATGAAAAACCCCCCACTATCTTTGCCAAGAAAACCCCAAACAGGGTCATGGAGAGTAAAGCACCAGTGAGACAATTGGACAACATGAATAAATACTATCTCACATCAGTTCTGTAAAGCAGGTACCATGATCATCCTTATATTACAAATGAGGAAAAAGGATAAGAAGTTAATAGTTAATAATAATAGCTAGTATTTATCTAATGCTTTAAGATTTGCAAAGCCCTTTACAAATACTATCTCATTAGATCCTCCCAACAACCACAGATTATAGCTGCTATAATTTCCCTCATTTTACAGATGAGGAAATCAAGGTAGGCAGAGGTTAAGTGATTTGACCAAGGTCACACAGCTAAGTGTCTAAGACTGGATTTGAACTCAGATCTTCCTTATCTTGAGACTAGCTCTCTTTACTTGTTATGCTTCATTGCCTCTCCCTAATTGCTACTAAAAAGAAAAAAAATTTTTAAGACTTAGAAAAATAGAAATAAATATATTGCCTCTAGGATAACAAACAAGCTCCACGGCCTGACATTTAAAGTCTGCCACAATCTGGCTCCCACCTACCATGCCAGATTGATTTCATATTATTCCTGTTCATGAACTCCACATTCCAGCTAAACTGGCCTGCTGGCTGTTCCCTGAATGTGCCTTCTTCTAACTCTGGGTTTTTACCCCAAAGGCACCCCCCATGCTTCTCAGAAACTTCCTATCACATTCTTATCTTGCTTCCAGAGTCAACTCTGAAGGCTACTCCCTCCCTAGGTTCTCTTTCTCCCCCTTCTCCCTTTTGCACCTCCTCCCTCCTCAAACTACCGGGTGCCAGTGGCACCCCCCACTTTGCCTCCCCAGATGAGCAGGGAACTGCCTCCTTTTCTGTCGATGTATTTCCAGAGCCTGGCACAAGTCTTCTCCAAAGCAGGAACTAAAGAATGTTGAATTAAATTCTGGAAAGCCTTATAGGAAATAATTCAAAATGAAGGAACTTGCCGGTTGCTAGGGCCTCCCTCCCTTGTAGGCAGAGGTGGGGGACTGTGGGTGGGAAGCAGTGCACATACTGTTACAGGACTCCATCTATTGGTTAGCTTTGTTGAACTGTTTTTAAAATTCTTTTGTCCTTTTCAAAATCCTTAATTACACAAGAAAACTCATGGGGATGTGGGGGAAGCAATATGTTGGGAAAGAAAAATGATTTTAAATAATCAAAAAAGTAGTTTAGGGCAGCTGGGTGGCTCAGTGGCTTGAGAGCCAGGCCTAAAGACGGGAGGTCCTGGGTTCAAATGTGACCTCAAACACTTCCTAGCTGTGTGACCCTGAGCAAGTCACTTAACACTCATTGCCTAGCCCTTACCACTCTTCGGCCATGGAACTGATACTTGGTATTCATTCTAAGGTGGAAAGTTAAGGGTTAAAAAAAAAAAGAAGAAAATGCAAACAAATTGTAGTTCAGTAGACTCTTCAAGGATCTCTGATTTCAACAACTCTCTCTTTCCTAGAGTTTCTGTAGCTTAAAAAAAAAAAAATCACTCAGCCAGTTGGCCAAACCAGTGGGGGAGAGCCTCTTCTTGAGGGACAGACACATGACAGGTACGTCCCTGGGCCCATACTACTGCCTTCCACCGTGACTGGCCATGCCAGGACTTTTGCTACAATGGCACCACCTTCTAGATGTTTGCCTCAACTCAATTCCACAAACATTTATTCAGCAGCTTCTACTTCCCAGTCCCTATGTTGAGCTCTGGGGTAGAAAAGGCAAAAACGAGCCAGTGTGGGCCTAGTGGTCACAGAAGAATAGAGCACAGTGAAAGGGCTGCTGGATTTGGGTTCAAATCCAGACTTTGGTATTACTCTTACTCTTGGGCAAGTCTCTTGGTTATTTGGGTCCTCTATTTCTTTACCTATAAAATGAAAGACTTGGGCTAAATGACTACTTCAAAGGGTCCCTTCTAGCTGTATATTTATGAGTCTGTAAACTTATAATAGAGGCAAGAAAATGTTATCCCTTACTTGCTGCTGGATGGGGAAAAAAAATACTGTCTGCAGACAGTTAAACAGAAAGGAGTGTCTCCATTCTGATCTACATATCCAGATTCCTCACAGAACCGCCCCAAAGCTCAGGTCTGGGCATCTGGATCTAAATTCTAACCCAGGCTCTGTGAGGAACTGTGTAATCTTGGGGGCAAAGGTCTGGGCCTTTCCTAAAGTCAACCCTCTTTGGGCTTCAGTTTTCCCATCTGCCAAGGAGGGAGCAGAGTCCCCCCGCCTTCCCTGCCTCCCAGAGGTCCAAAACAGAGAAATGAGTGGCAGCAAAGGGCCGAAAGACCTTCAAAGTGCTGGGTGAATGGTTGTGGGGGGAGGAGGGGGACCTGGTATTAGTCACCAGGCACAGCCCTCCCCAACGTGGCTGGGTTTTTCCTTACTCATACTTACAGTCAGAGTCCATACATCCTCTTGGGGCCATCTACCTTCAAGGCTAACCCTCAAGTCAGCTGCCCGACTTTGTGAAAGTATAAACATTCCCCAGACTGGTTTTGCTGGCAGCCTGGATTTTTACAAATGAACCATCTTTCTTCCCCTTTGAATTTTTGTTCCTTGTACTTCCATAGAGACAACCTAGCAATTAATCCTCCCACTCGGCTAGTTTACAATCCCTCCTTCGACCAGAGTTACTAAGCAATCTCTCTGTAGTGTCAAATCCTGGACTGGCAGAACAGGTTTCCGGGAGGCAGCCCCAAAGCCTCACCCACTGCCAAACCTTAGGGATGTCCCCCAAGCAGTTGTTTGCAGGGCAAGGCTTAGGTCCAAACTTCTCTAATCTCTCTCCAAGGTCCTCCCCTGGCACCCCTTAGCTGCCCCCGCCAGACCATGCGGGCACACAAACACCACTCCCAGGACGGAGTATCCTTTGGAAAAGAGGCTGCTCAGCCACATCTCATACATTTCATTGGCAAAAAAAATGTCATTTGGGAATTCTTTGTTTCCCCCTTTTTTAAACCCTCACCTTTTGTTGTAGAAGAGAAACTGAATATCAGTTCCAAGGCAGAAGAACTGTAAGAGCTAGGAAACGGGTTAAGTGGCTTGCCCAGGACACATAGCTAGGGAGGTCTGAAGCCAAATTTGAACCCAGGTCCTCCTGACTCTAGGCTTGGCTCTCCATCTACCCGGCTACCTGCCTGCCCCAGGAATTCTTTTTAAGCACAGTATACATGTTAAACCACAGTCTCAATAGCCAAGCATTAATGTCCAGGGAAGGAAATACCTCAGTTGTCTCTATGCTGGTGCCCATCTTGGGTTCTTTGTTTCCAGAGGTTCCAGGAGATTCGAGGTATAAGGAGCAACGAAAAGCAAACTCTATTTGGAGCCTCAAGTCCTGCCTAGTTTAGGGTGTTATCTCCCCAAATCTTCCTGGATCTTTGTGGCCAAGAAAATAAGATGCCAGAGATGACAGGGGGCTGGGGCAGGGGGTGACTCATGCCCAGCACACTGGGAGAGGTCAGCCTCCAAACACTAGGGGCACTTCACCCTGATCAATAAATCTAAGCCTTCCTCAGCCAACCCCCAATTCCTCCTGAAATCTCCCCAAACACTTGTGGACCTTTCCTTTGCCCTATCTCATTCTCCCCTGCATTAAAGTTTATGTGTGTATATGTCATAATCTGGGGATTCTCAACCTTTTCTTTGTATTTGATAGATCCATCTGGCAGTTTAGTGAGGTCTAAGGAGGGAGCCCTTCTCAGAATTATGTTTTTAAACACATAAAATAAAATCCATAAGAGGGCAGTCAGATGGCTCAGTGGATTGAGAGCCAGGCTTAGAGGTGGGAGGTTCTGGGTTCAAATGTGGCCTCAGCCACTGTGTGACTCTGGGCAAGTCATTTAACCCTGTTGCATAGCCCTGACTGCTCTTCTGCTTTCAAATCAATACACAATATTGATTCTAAGATAGAAGGTGAGGGTTTAAAAAAAAGAAGGAAAGAAAAAGAAGCAATACTGTGTATCAGTTCTAAGGCAGAAGAGTAGTAAGGGCTAGGCAATGGGGGTTAAATAACCTGCCCATGGTCACATAGCTGGGAAGTATCTGGGGCCACATTTGAATCCACCTCCAAGCCTGGTTCTCAATCCACTGAGCCACCTAGATGCCCCCCAACAGTATTGATTCTAAGATGGACAATAGAGGTTTTTTAAACCCCCGAAGGCTTACTGCGGACTCTAATTTTACTGAAGTACAGTTATCAATCTATTTTTTCAAAATATGTACAGGGACCCCAAGTTAATCTCTTTGAAGGGGAGGGTGGCTGTTTCTAGCCCTTTCATCCCCAGCATCCTGCAACAATAGCAGCTAAAATGACCTCAGGGCCATGTGGGCACCAGCTTCTCAAAGACAGCTGGCTCCTGGGCTGGTCCCTCCCAAAGCAGCTGCCTCAGCCTGGCAGAGCCTCCTACAAATGCTCCTCTGGGTGACCTTTTTAACTCATAAAACCAGGAATCTTTCCTGCTTCCCTGGGAGGTGAGAAAGAAGAGGAAGAAGGTAAGGAATATTTCTTCCCATTTCTCAGATCGGCGGAACTAGAACCCACTTCCTGAAAAGTCATTGCCCAGGTAGGCTTTCCATCAGTAAAAACAACAAGAACAAACAGACAAGGAGTGTGAGGCAGAAAGCAGCCCAGGCTAGGGGGCTGGAAAACTGCTCTGAAGTCCCTAATTAACACTAAATCACCCTGTGATCTCTGGCCTCTGTTTTCTCTTCAATGAAATGAGAACAAGCCCTGTTCTGCTTTCTTTATGGGGTGATGGTGAGGATCAAATGGGGAAATACTCAGGAAAGAGCTTTATAAATGGTAAAGCTCTGTATACATGGGAGGGACTGCTATTAGTGTGACTGGAAAACATCTGGCTCAGGGCAAAGGATGGCCAAAAAACAAAACAAAACACCAAACCCTTTGTTTTAGGAGCTACATATTACAGCGTGGACTGTACAAGTGTTACAATTCTCCAGTCTTCACTTCCTAAGAGAGTTGCTGGGATGTCAGTGGGAGGAAATCCTTCCATTCCCAGCCCCTTCCTCTTAAATGCTCCAGGTGAGGAATCATCAAACCTGGATCCTAATACTGGCTCCCCACTAACTCACCACCTGACCTGAGCCAAGTCATTTCCTTGAGCAAGTCCTCAGTTTCTTCATCAGTAAAATGAAAAGATTGGCTTAGATGAGGGGATTTTTACTTAAAAAAATTTTTTTTGATAGCAGACTTTAAGGATAATTGGTTTCCTTGCTAGCCCTTTCCATTTGATTTTTTTTTTATGCATTTAAAAATATGATTCTGAACCCAGGCCAAAAGAGTCCAAGAGAGCCTCTCTCCCAGTGATGTATAAAATCCTTTCTAGCTCAGACACTTCACCGCTGGAGAGTTGCCTTTGTTGTTGCTATTTGGTCATTTCAGTCTTATCTCCAGGACCCCATTTGGGGTTTTCTTAGCAGACATACTGTAGTGCTTTGCCATTTCCTTCTCTAGTTCATTTTACAGATGAGGAAATGGAAGCAAACAGGGCTAAGTGACTTGCCAGGGTCACACAGCTGTGTGATTTCACAATGTCTGAAGCTGGATTTGAACTCAGATCCTTCAGATGCCCACTAGACAGTGGTCACTGTTAGGAAATGCATCTTGATATTAAGCCAAAATTCTGCTTTTCAACCTACTTTCTTTGCCCCCTTATTTGTAGTTCTCCTTTCTGAAGCCAACCAGGTGAAATCCCTCCTTCCATATGAAAACCCTTTGGGGTCCCTCAAGTCTTCTCTTCTCTAGAGCCTTCTACCCATCTCCACATTTCTTATAGCCCCCTCCCCATTTTCACTATCTCCCTCCAGCGTGGCAGTGGCTTGCCTTCAACATGGTACTCAGCACTCCAGATGGAGTCTAATTAGGGTACAGTACAGTGAGTCAGTCACTTCACTTGTTCTATGAATACTGCCTGGTCATTAGAAATGACTGCTGCCAGCTCCAGACTGGGCACCCAGAAAACAATGTTAACTGTATAACCGATCTTTGGTGAAGAAAAAAATGAAGAGGCAGCTCTTGGTAAACCTTCCCTAGGCTGCCATAAGCAACAGAATTGAGTTGTTTAAGGAAGGGGATTTGTATGGAGAAGGGTGGGAGAATTACCATTGATATGAGTTTAAATGGGGAGGGGTGCTGCTCAGAGGGAAAAGACAGCTGAGTAGCACAGTGGATAGAGTACCAGACCGCAGGACTTGGGTTCAAATCCAGTTCAAACACTTTCTAGAACTTGTCCTTCTGTCTTAGAATTGATACTGAGACAGAGAGTAAGGTTTTAAAAAAATAGATAGAGGACCAGGATGCTGATCTTGGCTCTAGTACCAGCTAGCTCAATGTGACTGTGAACAAGTCACTTCCTCTCTTAGGCTTCTGTTTCCTCATCAGTAAGATGGACTTTCCTGCCTTTTGCATTTTCTCAAATGTTCCCCTCCACCCTGATTTAAATCAGACCATTCAGGAAGCCTCTGTATTTGTCATGGGGAAGAGAAGCTGAACATTTCACAATGAAAGAAGGTTTAAGGAAGCTTTTTTGACATCCAGAGCTTCACCTCAAATCAGTGAGCCACTGTATGTTGTTGTTGTTCAGTCATTCCAGTTGTCTTTGACTCTTCATGGCCCTGTTTGAGGTTTTATTGGCAAAGATACTAGAGTAGTTCACCATTTCCTTCTCCAGCTCATTTTACAGATGACGAAATTGAGGTAAACAGGGTTAAATGACTTGCCCAGGGTCACAGCTATTAAGGGTCTTAGATCAGATTTGAACTCAGGTCTTCCTGATTCCAGGCCTGGTGCTTTATCCACTGTGCCACCTAGTTACTAGGATCATAAACACTTCTCCAAGATAACAGCAGCCACCCCATTGCTAGTATGTTAAAGTGTCCATCCCTCTGAGGTAGGAATCAGAAGTTCTATAAAAACCCTTTTATAGAACTGGAAACTGAGGCTGGGAAGTTCGGTGTCTTATCCTTATTCATAAAGCTAATAAGAACCAGAGATTGAATTTGGAACCAAGGCTCCTAACTGTAAGCTTACTCTCTTTATTCTCTTTTTTTGTGTATATTCTGCTTCCTCTCCTGGACCACAAATCCCCTGGCCCTGGAGGGTCCAGGTTTCTCTCCTCTCTGTACCCCTGAACCAAGTATAAAGTTTCCCCCAAGAGTATTTACTCCATTACTGACAACGTACAAGCTGGATGCCTTGATTTCCCTCTACCCTCCAGTGAGCTGAAGGCAGACACGGTCTGGAATTGTGACAATAGCTGAAACCCACAAGGTCAGGATTCCTTTATTGGAGTGGAGTGGCGACATCCTCCAGGATTCACAGAGCTCTCTTCTAGGTCCAAAGCCCACCTCCTGCCTGCACTTGGCCTCATCCCCACTGGGGCAGCCTGAAAGGCCCAACTCCAAGCTGTTTCTGGACCACTTCTCCCTCGAGGAGCTCCAGTCTCTGGCTCGCAGCGTAAACCCAAACATCGACACCCGCCTGTCCTGAGGGCCCTTGAGAACAGATCCTCCTCCTCACGGCCTCTCAGCTCACATAGCTAATCGTCTCTGCCAGTCTCAGGAGAGAATGGGGCTTAAGCTTAAAATCGGCCTGAGAGAAGCCAAACCGCTTAAGTACAGAAGGCATTTTCCCAGTATGAGGGCTTACTCCTGCTCCCCAGGAGTCCTGTCAGGGCTTGCTTGGGATGGCAGAGCTATATTACTCGTTGACAACAATCCCATCTTCGGCAGCCTATTAAACCCACAGGTCCTGCCCGGACTCCGGGACTCCTACCAGCACTAATCAGGAAGGAGGGAACTTTAGGAGGGATGTGGCTGCTTTATGACAGTCACTGGGGATCAGGGAACACAGATTCAAAAAGTTCCAAGCTGCTTGCTTTGTATACAGCCTTTATGCTGAAAATCTAGAACTGGACCAGTGTATCTCCACTGCCTTGTCCATGGTGGGCTCTTAGTAAATGCTGAATTGAATTAGCAAATATTTAGTCCAGTGGGTCCCAACTGGAGGGCTCCAGACTCATGCAAAGCTGGAGGTTTTTTTTGTTTTGTTTTATTTTTATTAAAACCCTTACCTTCTGTCTTGAAACCAATACACAGTATTGGCTCCAAGGCAGAAGAGTGGTAAGGGCAAGGCAATAGGGGTTAAGTGACTTGCCCAGGGTCACATAGCTGGGAAGTGTCTGAGGCCAGATTTGAGCCTAGGACCTCCCGTCTCTAGGTCTGGCTCTCAATCCACTGAGCTACCCAGCTGCCCCCAAGCTAGAGTTTTTTCAAGAAGTCTGCAAATCCATAAATAAGTATATCTTCTGTAGTTGGATAATGGGCTGGGTCTGGAGTTGGGAAGATATGAGTTCAAATCCGGCACCAGTCACTAGCAATGTTGCCCTAGGCAAGTCACTTAACTGTTTTCCTCAGTTTCCTCAACTGCAAAATGAGCTAGAGAAAGAAATGACAAACAACCCCAGTAGCTTTGCCAAGGAAACCCCAAAGGGAATTATAGTCAGACACAACTGATACAGAATAAGGACCTTGTGTAAACAACATAGAAAACATCTTGCTCCTGTGTGTTTCTATGTTTCATATGCACATAAATACTGTAATTGCTAAAATATAACTCACTTAAAAGCAATCCTGAATTTCATAGTAGCTTTTTGTTGCATGTTATTTTTGTCACATTATTTCTTTTTTTGTTGTTGTATGTTATTTTGTCTAATCAAGACACTATAGCTAATAGCACAATCACCATCACATAGACAGTAGGGGAAGTCTGAAAGACTGGAAATTTAAAAAGAGGTTCCTATTCTCAAACAGGTTGAGAACCACATCTTAGCTAACACCCCACTGAGGAAATGGAAGCTTCGTGACCATATAACTCAGAAGTAACAGAGCAGGGCCTCCTGCCTCCCAGCCCAGAGCCATTTCCACAACTCTGTCTTGTGCTGTACCATAAACTGACCCTTATCTGTTCCTTTTTAAAAATGCCTTCTTCCCCTTCCCAGATTCCCTGACACCTGGAGGGTTCCAGTAACCTCCCAGAATAGAAAACTACCAAAAGGCCCTTAAAGGTCATCTATCTAGTTCATTTCTCTTATCCAATAAGGGAGAAGGAAAATGAGTTAAGAAAGAAGAGACATGAGCAAAGTCATAGAGGGAGAAGTCAGAACTAGGACTCAAAGCCAAGGCTTCTGCTTCAATATTCACTGTGCTTTCTTTTCCTTCCTTCCTTTCAATTTTTCTTCCTTTCTTCCTTCTCTTATTTTCTGTCTTAGAAACTCTAAGACAGAAGAGTGGCAAGGGACAAGCAAACAGGCTTAAGTGACCTGCTCAGGGTCCCAATATTAAGAAGTATCTGAGGCCACGTCCTCCTGACTCCAGGCCTGGCACTCTACCCACTGTGCCACCTAGCTGCCCCTTTCACTATTCTTTCAATTAAACCCCAAGGTCTTGTGTTAACCTGCTCAGTGGCTAATGGTGGTCACTTTCAGAAGCTACTACTAATGAGGACAGAAGAGGGTGGAACAGGAAGCGTAGGTGGTAGGAAGTAACTACAATTTGGTCCACAACAAGAAGAAAATCAGTTAAGTATAAAAGAAAGAGGACTGGGGGCAGCTGGGTAGCTCAGTAGATTGAGGCCTAGAGGCCTAGAGAAGGGAGGTCCTGGGTTCAAATCTGACCTCAGACACTTCCTAGCAGTGTGACCCTGGAAAAGTCACTTAACCCCAATTTCTTAGCTCTTACAGTTCTTCTGTTTTGGGACTGATGATTAGTATTGATTCTAAGACAAGAGGTAAGGATTTTTTAAAAAAGAAAAGAAAAAGAAAGAGGACTGACATTCTGAGTTCGAGGGTCTGGGTCCAAGGACTTTGCCTCTTAGCTGGACAAGTGGTTTCCCCCTCTCTGGCTCTCATCTGTAAGGTAGGGATAAAAATAGACTTCCTTGAAAAGAAGGTTTCAGAAATATGAAATGCTGCAGTTACCATCTATCTTCCATTAGGACTATTGTCCAAGTAAGGACTCAGCAACCTTCATCCTCTCCCTGCCCGGTGTTTAGAAGTTCAGCTAGCTGGACATGGACTACACACTCAGTATTATTACTACATCTGTTCTTTTGTCCCCTGCCATGGCCACAAAACTAAATGACTGTTATCATTAGTAGTAATAAAGATGATTCACCAAAATTCCATTTTAAAGTTTACAAAGCATTTTTCTGACAACACTCCAGTGAGGTAAGCATTAGTAATCTCATTTTTCAGAAGATAAAGACACTCCTGGAAGGGAAATGATTTGCCCAAGGTCACATACATCTCATTGTAAGTGGCAGAACTGAGATTTCTATTCAGCACCTGAGGCTCCAAGTTGAATCTTCTTCTCCCTCTACCCTAAGCTCCATCTCATAAAGTATCATTAATCAATTAATTATAATCCTTCAAGAACAATAGGCACTCAAATGAAAAGCAACCAGGTGCCCTGGAAAGGATACTAGAATGGAGGCAGAAGATGGGAGTCTTGGTTCTGTCACTTCCTACCTGCATGACCCAGAGCAAACTGAGTCTCAGTTTCCTCAACAGTAAAATGGGGGAGGGGTAGACTAATGACCTAGAAGGTCCCTTTCAATTCTGAATCTTTGAACCCATAAACATAATAAATGCCTACTATCTGCCCAGAGTTGGCTCCCTTTCTGCATGAGTCCACAACCTTGGTAAAAACTGGGGAGATGAACAAACAGGTCCCCAAAAGTCCTGGGAGCTTCTCCAGACTCTATTAATTTGCTTTGTGTATGTGTGTCTTTGACACTGCCTCTATTTCCCCAAATGTAAAATGAGGAGCCTGGTCTAGATGGTCTCGAAAGGTTCTTCCCAAATTCTGACATTTTATGCTTTCTTGAAGACTATGCACGCGTCATTCTGCAGTTCAGAGGCAGTAGCTTCCTAGTGTTCTCACACAAGACACTTGACTCCCTACTCAGGGCATTTTCATGTCTTTCCTCCAAGCCTGGAATTCTCTCCTTCCTCGTCTCTATCTGCTGGCTTCCTTCAATTGCCAGCTAAAATCCCACCTACAAGAAGCTTTTCCCCATCCTCCTTAATACTTCAGGCTTTTCCCTCTGTGGATTATCTGCAATTAATCCTGTACATACCTTCTTTGTACAATTGTTTGTAGTGTCTCCCCATTAGACTGGGAGCTCTTGACAGTAAGGATTGTCTTTTATCTATCTTTGTATCCTCAGCACTTAGATCAGTTCCCAGGATAGAGTAGGCATTTAATAAATGCTTGCTGAGGGGATAGCTGGGTAACTCAGTGGATAGAGAGTCAGACATAGAGATGGGAGGTCCTAGGTTCAAATATGACCTGAGACACATCCTAGCTGTGTGACCCTGGTCAAGTCATTTAACCTCTATTGCTTCACCCTTATCATTCTTCTGCCTTGGAACCAATACACAGAATTGATTTTTAAGATGGAAGGTGAAGGTTTAAAAAAAAAATGCTTGCTGACTGAAGAAGATGCCAACGTGTAATGGCACAATTTTCTCATCTGGAAGACCTTCTACATCAATACTGGGCCAATATAGGTCTCATCCCTATCTCTACTCCTATCCCACTTCTATGGATCTAAAATTTAATAAACAAACTGAGGGTTAACTTGATCCTTTAGCTAATCTGTGGCCATCAGGACAACTGTTTGAAGAGCTGAACTCTTTGTCTCTGGGGAGCTGGCTGTGCTCTCTGGGTAGCCATTCATGGGGCCCAACAGTGATCTCCAAAGGAAAGGTTACTGGACTTCCAGATTTCCCCCTGCATAGCCAGGGCATCCCCCTCTTTGCTCAATCCATACTTCCATAATTCCATAGCCTCAATTGAATCCAAACTATGGCTCTGTTTGTGTACCAGCTTCCTCAGCAAGCCCTTCCTGACTACACGATCTTGAAGTGACTTCTCCCTTCTTCAAACATCCGAAGCAGTGTCTATACCTGTCCCAGACCCAGTTCCATGAGCTCCCTGCTCCCCAAGGGAAGGGCCTGACTAAGCCCTGTTTCCCACAGAACACCCAGAATTGGGCTCTGCATAAAGAAGGGGCTTGATTGCCCATGAAAAAGCCAATAGTACTATGGGTTGGAAGAGGTGGAGGTGGCACACAACTAAGGCTCCCAGAATGTTCCTTTCTGTCCCTCAGTTCCCCTGACCAATAAGAACAATATCAATTCAACACATTCCATCTGTGTGCATAGAGTGCTCAGTGCTAGGGAAGGTCCAAAGCTTAGAAATTATCTAGAACCTACCCTCTCAGAGCTAATGTTGTCCTGGAGACCTAACCATAAACACAGATAGTCATATTTCACGATATTCTATGACAACCTCTTGTAAGAAATACAAAATGCTAGAGAGGGAGGAATACAGATTCTTCCAGACTTGAGGTTAGAATAAGGACAGATGTTTGATGGAAAAGTGATGTCTAGCAGATTAATGTGCAAGAGAAACCCTTTTTTCCCCTCCAGGTTAAACAGAGGGTCTTCAATTGAAAAAAGTTGCTCATCCCTCCAATCTCCACAGAGAGACCCCTCCCCAAATCTAACCTGGCCTACTCTCTGTTTCTATGGTCCTCTGCCCAGGGTAGGCTTCCAAGCTAGACCTCTGCGAGGAAGAAGCAGGCAAACCTAGAAACTAGGGAGCCTAGGCAGAATGATACAGAGGAGAGTGGACAGGTGAAGTGATGGAATGGTCCAGGCATTAAGCATCTAGGGGTCAAAGGCTTAGGCAAGTGAATAGCAGCAGAGAAAGGCTTGAGGTCTGTCCTCGGGGTGGAGGTGGGTCAAGTGACCCTAGCTAAGATCTGCCCCAGAGGAGGAGTAGATGAGGTCCCAGACTGGCATTCATCCCTCAAGAAGAGTCTGGGGCCCCATAAGATCTTACGCCCCTGGAGAGTCTCTGGAAGGGCTCTAAGCCCCAGGAGCGAGTTCAAGGTTGTCTGCTTTGCCCCAGTAGGTGCTCGAGGGTCCCTGGATGGCTTTTGCAGCTGAGAGGGTCCCAACCAGGGCTCTGTCCTTGGGAAGGGGGTCTGGGAAGTCTACGCACTCACCCTCGCATTGAAAGCCGGCCAGCCCCCAGATGAAGTCAGTGCAGTAGTGGCAGAAGGTGGGTTTGGTGAGCGTCACCTTCCTGAAGCTGTGGCCCGGAGGGGCTGCGGGGGTCGCCGAGGGCTTGGGGCCCGGCTCCTGTCCCTGTCCTGGCCCGGCGCCCTGCCCCTGGCCCGTGTGGCCCGGCTGCGGGCGGCCCTTGCCGCCGCCGCCGCCGCCGCCGAGCTGGGGGCTGGAGGCCGGGCTTCCCAGACGGGAGCCGGAGCCCGAGCCCGAGCCTGAGCCGCCGCTGCTGCTGCCGCCGCCGCCGCCGAACCAGGAGCGAGCGCCCGTGGCCGCCGCCGCCGCCATCCGGCCCGCAGCCAGCTGGGGGCTCACTCAGGCTCGGGGCGCCCAGGGCGCACCGGGGGCAGCGAGCTCCGCAGTCCGCATGGGCCCGGCCGGGAACCGGAGCCGGAGACGCACACAGCTTCCGACTGGCGGCCAGACTGTGGCCCCAGAGCTACTGAGCATGCCCAGAGGCGCCGGCTCCAGGCACACGGGCGCAGGGGGAGGGACTGGGAGGGATGGGGCGGAGCGGGGCGGGGTCGCTTCGGGACTGGGGGACCCGCAGGTGCGTGGAGGCACAGACCCTGGGCTAGAGGGAGGGTCTGGGCGCCCCAGAAGGGAGGAGCTGAGCGCGCGGTGGAACCAGCCTACTCATGTCCTCCCTCCTCGTCAGCAGCTCTAAATGCGGAGGGGAAGGGGTTAAAACCTTTGGAGTTTCTGGGGACATTAGAGCTCATTGAGGTCATTACCATGATTTTACAGATGAGGAAACTGAGACCCAGCAAGGAGAAGACCCTCGTTCAAAGGTCTCACGGCAGTCTCAGAGCATGCCGGTGGCAGAGCCAAGACTTCTAGATCCCGTCTGGCCCCTGTGTCTCAGATTCTTTAACTGCATTCCAAACTCAGCTCAAGGGTCATCTCCTACTGAGAAGCCTTTCCTTCTATTACTGGGAAGTCTTTCCTCCTATTATCTTTGCATTTACTATCTGTTTACTTGTTTCTATCCGCCAGTAGAGCTAAGAAAAACAAACAATAATTGACATTTATGTAGACGGTTAAAATTTGCGAAGCACTTCACATAAGTAATCTCTTTGGAGTCTTCCCTAATAGTTTACAACTAGTGAGCCTCAGAACTGGAATAGGAACACAAAATATTTCTGACCCCCAAGGTAGCATTGCCCTAGTATGAGAGAGTGGAAAGTATACTGAACATTGAAGCAGAAGACCTTGGTTTTAATTCAGCCTACCTTAACTTCTTTGGTCCTTGGTTTCCCTATATGTAAAATGACCGAGGAAGGATAGACTAGATGACCTCTGAGGTCTGTTATTGTTTTAAAAAAAAATCCCTTACTGTCCTAGTAACAACTCTAAAACAGAAAGGCAAGGGGAAGGCAATTAGGGTCACTTAGCTAGGAAATATTTGAGGCCAAATTTGAACCCAGGTCTCCTGCCTCTAGGCCTAGTGTTCTAGCCACCATGCCATCTAGCTGTCACTTCTCTTCTAACTTTAGATCTATGAAACTATGAATGTAAAAGAATTGTATTTGCTACCCCAACTGGTAGCATCATGTCTAACACAGAATAGTTTATTGAATTGTTGAATTGAATTCTGACTCCCAAGTCAAAGGACTTTTATCACTCACTACACCTTTCCCTACAAACCTATGTTCTGTTCCTCCTTTTACCCCAATCCTGTGTTGTGTTCCTCCTTCTACTCTGAGCTCTGAATTCCATCTCAGGACACTTGCTGTTCACCTGGGCCCAAAGGGTGAGATTCATTCAGGTGACAACCTGAATTCCCTCTACATTTTCTAGGGCATCCAGGATTTCCAGGCAGAAAGAGAAGCAACTTAGTGCAATACACAGAGTACTGATTTTGGAGTCAGGATAGCTATGGGTTCATTCCTAGCTCTGTCCTTTATTAGCTTTGTGCCTTGGGGCAAGACTCATCTCCCCACTGAGCCTGCTTCCAACTCTGTAAAATAAGAGAGTTAAACTAGAGCTTTATAGTCAATTCCAGCTCTAAGGTCCTATAAATGAGTTTTCCTTCCTGAGCTTTGGGCTGTACTGGGCCCCTTATTTTCTGTATCTGCCATGATTTCATTTTTATTCTAGTTCTTAATGCCCTTGTTTCATCCCCTCTGCTAGACTGGGAGCTTGCTGAGAGCAGAAATCAGGTCCTATTCATCTTACACCCCCTCAATGCGCAGCACAGAACAAATGCTTCTAAGTGTTTATTGAACTGAATTTTCAGCTGCATTATGCAGAAATTACAACTCTGCAGCCCAACATTTTACAAGAACAAGGTCTTAGATCCTTTTCCTTTTGTTGGTGGCAACTACAAACTAGACAATTTACTAATGAGAATAAGCATTCATATAGTACTTTAAGATTTCTAACATGCCTTACAAATATTCCCTGATTTTATCCTCACAACAACCCTGAGAGTTAAGCCCTACTATTCTCATTTTTCAAATGGGGAAACTGAGACTGACAGAGGTTAAAGTGATCTGCGGGGCACCACATAGCTAGTATTTGAAGGGAGGTTTGAACTCAGGACTACTTGTATCCAGGTCCATCTCTCTAGCTACTGTGCCACCTAGATACCATCCGGGAATTTGAAGAGGGAAAAAAAGAACCCACACTGACAAGATTACATCTCCTTGAATGAAACTACAGATCCATTAAAAGTTGGAGTGTGGTTAATTGGTGGCCTACTGGTTCAACTAAACTAGAATATTATTGAGGATCCTTCCATTCTTAGCTCCAGTCTTGGGGACACAGAGAAGGAACAGTTCTTAAGAGCTAACTATAAGGTAAGAGCACACAGAATACAGAACCAAACAAGATGGGACAGAATAGAATTTAATCAGATGTTAAACAGTATTATTCATTTCACAAATTATCATTGAGAGTTTATTATATGCAAGACCTTCTGTGTTGTGCAATGGGGGGATTATGCGCTTAGAAGTTCTAAACCTCTAAAACAAATTCCCATCATATCAGGAATCTTCTCTAACACTTCTCTGATAAATGGTCAATCCACCTCTCCTGGAATGTTTCTGCTGTTGGGGGAGGTGGGGTCTCACCACCTCCCACAGCACCTTTTTCTAATTCCAGGAAGCTCTGATAAGGAAGTTTTCCCATCTATCAAGGTAAATCTGACTTCCTGGAACTCAGTGGTCCTAATTCTGCCCTCTGGGGAAAAGCAGAACAAGTCTCCTCAAGGTAGCTCTTCTGATTTTTGAAGTCAGAAAAGAGCTCTTTTCTCCAGGCTAACTATTCCTAGAACCTTAGTCTATTGAGATCTTTTTTTTTCCCCCCAGTCCTGATTCTGTCATCCACCTTGTAATATTAGCTTCATGTTATCTGCAACATGCAAATCATTGAGACAAATACTGAATACAGTCAAGTTGGACCCTTGGGGTATGACATCAGAAATCTGTCTCTAAGCAGTGGTGTCAAACTCATATCAAAATAGAGGCTACTTTAAAATAGAGCCTTTATTTATGTATCCCTGAAAACAGCACATTGATTTAGAAAAAGGCATCTTCACATTATCTGTGTTCTTTTGTGGTTTTGTTTATTTTGTGGAATATTTCTGTTCTTTTGTATTTTTGTTAAATATTTCCCAATTACATTTTAATCTGATTCTGTCCACATGAGAATTTTGTGGGCCACAAAGCTGGCCTGCTGGCCTCATGTTTGGTGCCTCTGTTCCATGGCGATGGTACTTTTCATCACTACTCCTTGGGTCAGGCAGTTAGTTCTGAAGATATCTGACTTCAATAAATATTTCAACAGACATCTATTAAGCATTTTCCACAGGCAAGGTCCTACCTTCTCCACAGTGATTGCAAAAATAGGTATGATACAGGCTCTGCTCTCAGAATGCCTACAAGTACTGTGCTGTACCATCCTCTAGCCTATGTAGCCTGTAGCTCTCCATCTTGGCCACAATGAAATGGAGGCATATTGTATACGCTGTAGGCAGTAGTTTCCTGATCTACCAGGCTAATTTCCCACTCAAATAAGGTGGAATAGATGGTACAACACAGATAGTGGGTGCAACAGGAATGCATTAAAAGAAAAGATTAGCAGGATGGAAATTAGTCAGGAAGGGTATCTTGTAGGAGGAAGGAGAGATTGAGTTGAACCTTGAAAGATGGGTAGACTTGAATATTCCCATTGTTCAAGGCCCTCAACAGTCTGGTTCCACCCTAATTTTCTAATCTGTTTTCCTGCTTCTCTCTCCTCCAAGTGACTGGAGCTCTAGCCAAACTGACCCCCATAAAACATGCACTGTGCTTGGCCACCTTCATGCCATTCCCCTGGAATGTTATTCATTTCTCACCCATTCAATCTCTACTTGTGAAAATCCTAATCCTTCAAAATCCAGTTTGAATGCAATTTCAGTTATGAAGACATCATCCTTGGGTCCCTCCAATTAGTAGTAGCCTTCCTCTTCCAACCTCAAATAGGACCTTTTCTGCACTTCATTATACACATTTATGATGTTATAGTATGGAATATAATTGTACATCCCCCTACTAGAATTGTAAGCTCCATGAGGGCAGGATTAGGTATTATTTAAACTTTGGATATTTTCCTATCAGACAGCATAGTGCTGTGCACACAATAAGCATTTTGTAATTATTATTTGAATTCAAATGAATTAAATGGAGACAGGAAGTACATTTCCAGGTAGGAGGAAGTCAAGCTAAAACTCATAGATTTCAATAAACCTGATATATGCCAGGGATGAGTTTGGCTAGCCAAAAGGGAGAATTTCAGTTGAGAAGCAGAGAATATAATATTTAGAGTGGCGGGATAGAAACAGGTGGTAGAGGGCCTTGAATGCCAAGATAAATATTTTAGGCCTGTCGATAAATAATAGGCAGTGAATGACTGACCTTTTCTTGCCACATCTGAGTGGGTTCCCTCTTTTTTCTCTGAAGAATAATTATCAGACCTCATAATTGTGGGTACAGGACTTTATATTTTCTCGAAGCATTTCCTCATCTATCACTCCATATATCAAATGCTCAGGAACAAAAGGAATTTACCAAGCATCCTCCACATGTAATCATCATCATAATAGTCTCTCACATTTGTACTCCATTTAACGGCTTCCAAAACACTTTGACATCCATTACTTTGACACTTTGAGGACCTGTGATTTCTCCTCTGTGACTCAGTAGCCAATGTTTAAAAACTGTGATACATGGATATAATTCCCTTGAATGAAACCTTAAAACAAAGAAGTTGCAACTCATTGGTGGAGGAAATTTACTCATATCCTTGAGGGCAACAACAAAAAAACATTGTTTCATATGATATTAAATAATAGCAATTATAACAACAATAACAATGTAATGTTGATTTAATACTTTAGAATTTGCAAAAGCACATTACAAATAAATGTCAGTTATCATTTAAAAAAAAACTGTGAAATGCAACTTGTCTAACTTCCTCCCTTGATGGCCAAGCACCTTGGACCAGGAAGGGCCCCACTCTTGGAAACCTAGCTCCTGAGCTTGTACTCAAGGCAGGGAGATCCTCTCATCATATAAATGAGAAAACAGAGGCCCAAAGACATTATGATTCTTCTGGCTCCACTTCTGCATCTCTAGACTTTATATCATGTCTCAGCTCTCTTCATAGTCACTGTAATTTCCCTCATACCCAATGGCTCTGGAACATCCTCTGCAACATGGGCCCTCTTTTTCCATTGGTAAGTTACTCCTGACACCTCTATTTTGAGGGAGAGCTCAGGTCAGCCTCCTTCACTCTTCTCTTGACCCTCAGTACTACTTCTCCACCAGGGCCCCAAAAGTACTTTCTCTACCCTCCTCCTCTGCCAGCTCCCTTTTATTGGTAGTCTTTTTCCATTTAAATATAAGTTCCTTGAGGGCAGGGACAGAAGGTCTTTCTTTTAGCTTGTATGTTTCCCTAGGACTGAGGATAAGTATATAGAGCCTATGTGGGGTAAGTTGCTTAATAGATGCTCTTTTTTTTTTTAAACCCTTACCTTCTGTCTTGGAGTCAATACTGTGTATTGGCTCCAAAGCAGAAGAGTGGTAAGGGCTAGGCAATGGGGGCCAAGTGACTTGCCCAGGGTCACACAGCTAGGAAGTGGCTGAGGTTAGATTTGAACCTAGGACCTCCCATCTCTAGGCCTGGCTCTCAATCCACTGAGCTACCCAGCTGCCCCCAATAGATGCTTTTTGACAACTGATTTAACCTTGGTCACAAAGCTAATAAATATGGGACCCAGAACAGAAATTTGTCTCCTAAATCTCTGCCCTTTGATGCTGATATTCTATTATTTCTCATGATCCCCTGGGATGCTCACAAAAGCCTAGGATCTAAGTGATGGAGCATTAGTATCTCCCTTTGACAGAAGAGAAAAGTCTGGTTCAGAGAAGGGCAAAATCACACAGCTAGTCAATTTTAGAGACTACACTAGAAACTTCTGTGGTTCAGGGCTCAGCTGTTATAGGATGCTGCTGCTGTTATAAGCTCGAGTTTTGTGTTTATTCAGATACGAAGAACTTGAATTTTTAACTCAACTGACAAAAATATAACATCAGGATAACATTTTCTCTTTTCATTTTAAAAAATATTTATTTATGGGTTACATTAAAATATCTAAGTAAGAGATAGAAATGGCTCAGAAACTCAGAGATGGCTTTGATTGGTCCAAGGCAAAAACCTTGAGCTTGAGTCCAGGTTCTTTTAAAAGCCTTTTAGTCTCACACCTCCTTTCAGATTTCAGAGGTATTAAAGAAAGTATGGGTTTCAAGGGTGTGCTGAAAGGGGATAGTTAAATTTTCAATGAGAACATTTAAACCTCAGAAATTTGCAAGCAAGATAAATCAGGGCTTGAGTTACTGTTTTGTTGAGTGTTTAAACTTAAATAATGCAGATTAAACTTAAATTTTTTTGGAACTTCCTCCCCTGTTCCCATCAGAGAAGACATCAAATGGATATATAAAACTACATCTTGCTTATTTCTCTTTATTGGTTCTTTCCCTAGACACACATGTCATTCTTCTTTTTTTTTTAATTTTTAATTAGAATATTTTTCCGTGGTTCCATGATTCATGATCCCCCCCTTTCTCCTCCCACCTCCCAAAGCCAACAAGCAGTTCCACTAGGTTATATATATATATATAATTGTTCAAAACCTATTTCCATGTTTCTTATTTGCAGTAGAGTGATTCTTTACCATCAAAACCCTATGCATATTCTATCTCACTAAGTGGTTGATCATATATTTTCCTAATGCATTTCTGTCCACAGTTCTTTCTCTGGATGTGATTAGCGTGCTTTCTCCTAAATTCCTCTGGATTGTCCTGGATGATTGCATTGTTACTGGTAGAGAAGTTCATTACTTTCGATTGTGCCACAGTGTATCAGTCTCTGTGTAGAATGTTCTGGTTTTGCTCCTTTTGCTCTGAATCAATTCCTGGAGGTCGCTCCAGTTCACATGGAATTCCTCCATTTCTTTATTCCTTTCAGCACAATAATATCCATCACCAACAGATACCACAATTTGTTTAGCTGTCCCCCAATCGGAGGGCATCCCCTCATTTTCCAGTTTTTTGCCACCACAAAGAGCGTGACTATAAATATTTTCATGCAAGACTTTTTCCTTATGATCTCTTTGGGGTATAAACCCAGCAGTTGTATGGCTGGATCAAAGGGCAGGCAGTCTTTTAAAGCCCTTTGCATATAGTTCCAAATTGCCCTCCAGAATGGTTGGATCAATTCACAACTCCACCAGCAGTGAAGTGTCCCAATTTTGTCACAACCCTTTCAACATTTATCACTTTCCTTTGCTGCCCTCTTGGCCAGTCTGCTAGGTATAAGGTGGTACCTTCAGAGTTGTTTTAATTTGCATTTCTCTAATCAGGAGGAATTTAAAACACTTTTTCATGCGCCTATTGATAGTTTTCACAGGATGAAATTAAAACTGCCCATGCATATGCATGTCGCTTGACCATTTGTCCTTTCGGGAATGGCTTGATTTTTTGTAGATTTGACTTAGTTTCTTATACATTTGGGAAAGTAAACCTTTGTCAGAGAGTTTGGTTATAAAAATGTTCTCCCAGTTTTACACATGTCATTCTTCAAACAACATTTCTGTTATTGATATGTTCTCTTGGTTTGTCAATTTTCCCTAATTATGAACAAAAACTTTAAAGATCCCACTTGAAGGGACTCAGCTCTCGACTTGAGCCATTTCCCCTCTCTATTCTGTTCTCTTTCCTTCTTGCAATCTACAATCTAGCCCAAAGCTAGGAGACAATTCCCACCCTCCCAGTCAGACAAAGCCTTGATTCAAGGTCCAACACATAGGCTATCCTGGAAGCCTTCCCTGCTCTCCATCTGCTACAAGGGATCCCTCCCTCCTCACATTTCTCTAAAGCCCAGAGTCCGAGTCTAGGCTTTGCTCCACACCCTCCCTCCGGTCAAGCTTTTCTCTGTACTCAACCAATCTCTCAGTATAATCTTTGTTTGTTCTGGTAGCTTTGTAAACTTTAAGTGAAAGTTAGACGTTCCAGTGAAAACAATGCTGGATTTCGCGTCAAAGACCTTCTCTCCCAGTTTGCTTCCTAGTCTGCAAAAGGAAGGATTGGGATTAGTGGACGCCTAAGGGCTTTCCCCAGGTTTCCATGTTCTGTCCTATAATTAGGATTGAATAGTTGGGAAGGACAGTTTGGAGTGGGGAGACCGAGACTGCAAGTACCTGTTCAACCATTTACTACTACTACTTAGGTGACCTTGAAAGGCTTCTCGGAACTTCAGTTTTTCTATCTGTAAAATGAGTCTGGTGCCCATGGCTTCTACCATCCCGGACAGCTCGGAAATCGAGGATTCCGCCCCCAGGTCATCGGACTCTCACCCCTTCCCCAGGCCGGGCTACGGGGAGCTCCTTCCTGGTAGACAGAGTTCAGGAACACCTCCGCCCCGCCCCCAATCCGACTCCAGGCTGCCCGGAAGAGTTGGATCAGGAAGCAGCTGCTACACATGCAGGAAACCACTAGGGAGGCTCCGTTCTCCCGGGGGTGTTAGTGAGATCGGGACTGGGTTCTCTCGAGCCCCGGTCCGCCTCTCCACTCCCACCTCCTCCCCCGGGCAGAGAGGAGGCAAGCAGTGATTCCGGGGTTGCGCGCGCTCTCACTCTTACAGCGAAAAGGCCTGAGTGGAGTGGGGCGGCGAGGAGCCGGAAGCCGTTTGTCAGCTGCTGGGGCTAGCTACATTGTAGTGGAGCCTGGCGACATTGTGGCCACTCCGAGCCGACGGCCGAATGGGGGCTCGGAGCGCGCGGGCCGCGGCGCTGTTGGCGCTGCTGGCCTTGCTGCCGCGAACCTTCGCCTCCTGCCTGCTCTCGGTGGACGCCTCCACGGTTACCGGGCGGCTGAAGCCTTTCTGGAAGAGCACCGGCTTCTGGTAGGCTGAGTCCGCCTCCCCGCGGCCAGTGCCCGGTTAGGACGCAGTAATGCACACCGGCAGGCACCCGCTGGACCCTGAGCCTGGACACCCATACACTTGATGTGGTTTGGCTCCTCTAGGGTTGGAGCTAGAGCACCATTGTTAAGGCGAGGTGAAAGAAGGCTTCTCCCTTCACCCTCCTCCCAACCTCCACCCAAATCCTAGCGCCTCTTTTCCCATCCTCACCGGATTGTTTTTTTCTTAGTTCAAATATGGGGGTTATCTGAGAGCCCGCAGCCCCAATTAGTTGGTGCTTTGGGGTGAGATTCCCAGAGATTATAGAAATAGGATTCTAGGGAGAGGCATCTGGAGATGGATGGAGGGCACTTCGAAAATTCAGGGAAGGACAAGAGTTTGGGGTTTAGTTATCCTCCCCGTCCTCCCTGGAACTCTACCCAGAGAGTTGGCCTACTCTGCACCTGAAAGGAATCTCTTCTACTTATAGCCCTGACAAATGGCCATCCAGCCTTCTCATGAAGACAACTGGTGATAAATAACCCTCTACCCTTTTAAGCAGTACCCACCATCCAGAGCACTCGATTTTAAAGGAAGTTTTATTTTGTACTCTATAAAATCTGTCTCCTGAAACTTTGTGCTTTGGCTCTAAAGTTGTTCTCTTGGGTCAAACACAAGTTAGCCCATGATAGCTCTCCAAATACTTCAAGCCAGAAATTATGCACCCTTTACTTGCACACAACAGGTACTTAATACTTGCTGAATTGATGTGACTGAGTGAAACATTCCTAGTTCCCTCAGCTGATCTTGTGACCTGCAAAGTGCTTGGTCATCAGCATCATGGAAAAGGCACAGATACTCATATATGCCAGTTCCTCATAGTGTTAGAGGGGAAAAAAAATAAGTCACACACACATATGATGGATATGGGAGCATATCACTGAAATGGTGAGTCTCTGGCAATAGCTGGACTTCTGGAGAGAAAGCCTCTTGTGTTCATCTGCTCTTAATATGAGAAACTTGAGCTCTTCCAAGGTATCTGTAAAAGAGTAGATGCTCAGGGATTTTTTGCTGAATTAATGAATGATGGATTCTGAGTAAAGTGATCACCCTAATTCCATATTTCAAGGATCTGTGATTTTTGTTGGTGTGGATACTCCACTAGCTTGTACCAAAACTCCTTTATAACTTTATAGCTTTCTTTCCTTGGTGTCTCATCTACTCTTATTGGTTCAATTCCTCACTAACTGTTTCCTCCCTCCTTAGGGAGCCAATAACAAGTACTACAGTTCCTCTTAACCACTTAGCATTGATTAGCTTTTACAAAAGGATATTTACTTTAAGGACTTAGCCACAACCAGTATATAGTCATTATCCCCAACCCCTTTGGGGAATACTCTTCCCCATACCACCTGTGTCTCTGGGAAGAGTAGCTCAATTAACTCAGTTCCTCATAGCATGGTCTCACCAAGTAATATGACTGTTAGATGAATCTGTCTTTCAGCTGCTGTTGTACTGGGACTGGGATTCCAAAGGGCACTCCTTCCTCTTAAGGGCATGATGCTAGACCAATTGTAAAACTCAGATTCTGAAATGAGGGGATGCAAGGAGCCCTCTGGACCTTTGGAACTCCCCAAATCAGAGAGTGCATTTCCCCTCATCAGATGCCACAAAGGAAGAAGTCACAGATTCCTCTAGAAGGGCATGAGGCAGAGACCATAGTTGAAGCTGGCAGGTCTTTTAGAATTCCTCTCTGATGCATCAGATAGCTTCCTCACCAACACCTAGTTAGGCACCTGGAATCAGTTACAGAATGTCTATGAATGGTTTGTCTCTTCAAGGCACTTTTCTTACATGTCATCATGTAAATCCCAGAAGCTGTTCTCTTGTGTCTTTAATGTGTTGAGGAACCATCTTCTCCTTAGCAAAGGTCTAGGATCTTTACTGATTGCACTCATTTGTTGACCTGAATTAAAAAGAATGGCAGTGAATTCCACAGATGAAAAAAGTGGCATGGTAACTAAGAGAATCATCAATGATGCAAAGTGAGAAATATCCAAGTGACTTGAGTTGGTAAAAAAGCTAGAATCTCAAAGCTTCCAGTACCAAAGTTATAACTAAGTTGGAGCAACCAGGCCTTACCAGGATGCAAATTAAAAAAAAATTGTATTGATATCTTTTGTTTTTATATCATTGAACTTTTCAATATACCCTTCTACCTCCTCCAATCAGAAAGCCAGCCCTTGTAACAAAGAATAAAATAAAATAAAAAATAAAAGGAGAAAGAATTTCATTAAAATGAGCCAATATACCCTGAATGAGACATCTATACTTTGGGACTTGACTCATTTGGGAATCTTTAAGACTTTTTGTTTGACTATACATATTTCTTATAAAGAGTTTTTTCTCTTTTTTTATTTTTCAACTTGTGGGATCAAGGAGAGATGGGAAGGAAGGGCAATGAATGCTTGTTAATTTAAAAAAGTTATCAGCTGCTTTAAAAGGTAGTGCTCTCCCTATGACTAGAAACATTCAAGCAGAGATCAGAGGACCCATTTATTAGGAATACTATAGAAAGTAAATATTCCTGCATCGACTAGGGTTGTGCCCTATTTGGCTTCTAGAGTGACTAATTCTATTATTTCATGTATCTATTCATTATTTCTATTTTGTGTTACTTAACACATACGTACTTCATGATAGGAGGACAATACGAATGGGATATCTGTAAAGACTGCTTGGGAATGACCTTTTTTAAAAATCTGTTTGTTTTTTTTCAGTCCTCCTCTGCCCCATGAAAACTCAGACCTATATGATCTCAGCAAAGACCAGCAGCTCAATCTTGCCTACATAGCATCCATCCCTCACAGGGGAATTGAACAGGTCAGGACTCACTGGCTACTGGACCTCATCACGGCCAGGTAAGCCCTGTTTATTTCTTGGGGAATTGTACAGGCAGCCATGAAATTACATGAGAGAAACATGTGTGATATATGTGATATAGTGGAAGGAAACCAGGACTAGGAATTAAGAGATTTGGATTCCAGTCCCAGCTCTACTGAAAGCTTACTCAGTCAAGCTTGGGTCCTAATTTTTTTTTTTTAATTAGAGCACCTGTCAAAACAGCATTTAGCAAAAAAGAAAAAATTCTTGCTCAATTTACTGAATTGGAAATTTAGAATATAGGAACTTTAAATTCCAATCATTAATCAGCATTGAAAATTTTGAATGCAGATGTTTGCTTATCCTTACAATAAATACTTCTGGATGGATGATGTATATCTTAATCCACTTTTGTTTTATATTCATTGATTCTGCCACAAAAAGATAGTATTTTGTATTGCAAATGAATTTACAAAGAATATTAAGATCTAGATTCACCCAACTCATCTGATTTATCCTCTAAAATTTTAAAGAGTGGACAGTTTTTCTAATTTAAATTTTTGGTGGGCTAAAATTGGTACATTGCAACAAGATATTAAGGTTCACTAGAAAGGAACTAAATATCATAAAAAAAAAGGCTAGCTGCATGATCTTGGCCATATTGTTTCCTTCTCTCTAGGACTTAGTTACTTTATCAATAAAATGGAGATCTTCACACTTGTACTCCCTTCTGACAAAACATGTTTTGCTAACCTTAAAGTGCCTCATACATGTTATACTAACATTATTATTAATAATAATGATAGGAAGATGATAAGAAACAGACATTTAGATAGTACATACCATATGCCAAGCATCAACTCATTTGATTGTTGACACAATCTTATTTAAGGCAAGTGCTATCATCATCCCCATTTTGTTATTGTTATTCAGTTGTTTCAATCATGTCCAATTCTTCATGACCCTATTTGGGATTTTCTTGGCAAAGATACTAGGGTGGATTGTCATTTCCTTCTTCAGTTCATTTTACAGGTGAGGAAACTGAAGCCAATAGAGTCAAGTGACTTGCCCAGGGTCACACAGCTAGGAAGAATCTTAGGCTGAATGTAAACTTAGGAAATGATGCATGGATGTTGAGAGAGCTGTCCTTGAAGTGAAGAAAAGCTTTGCTTAAGTCTTACTTTGGCCACATATATTAGTTGTTGCCACTAAATAAGTTATTGAACTTTGCAGCAACCTAAGAATATTTTTTTTAAGACTGTAAGATGCAGAACAATTTCTGATTTGCTTTGGTGGAGAAAGTTTCCCCACTGGGAGTATTCTACTCAGTTAACAAGTCTGTTATAAAATGAAATCAACTATTAGTTGTTAAATAAATGATGTATTATGATGATTGAGGTAATAAGGAATATTTATTAATGACACACTATTATAATTATAAAACTAAATTAATTAGTGATGATAAATAATTGTTAATATGGTTTACTGTTATAATTATAATACTAAGTAATCATGGTTACACAAATGTGCTTTCCATTGAAAAGCCTGAGGGAGGTCAGAGAATAAAAGGCTGGATAACAAATCTCTTCCTGTCCCATATCCTGCAGAGATAGTGATTTGTATTTCACAGCCTCGCCTCACCATGTTCAGTCATGTACTACTTTTCATGATCCCATTTGCAGTTTTCTTGGTAAAGATATTGGACTGATTTTGATCCCATTTGGAGTTTTCTTGCTAATGATATTAGACTGATTTGTCATTTCCTTCTCCAGCTTATTTTACAAATGAAGAAACTGAGGCAAAGTTAAGTGACTTTCTCAGGGTCACACAGCTGGTAAATGTCTGAGGCCAGGTTTGAACTGAGGTTCTCTTGACTCCAGGTTCTCCATTCACTTCACCATCTAGCTGTCCAATATAACACTAAGAGAACACTTGAAAGTCTTTCTAAAGAGTCTTTGAATCAATTTTCTCTTCTCATCCTCTTGTTTTCCCTTTGAGGGAGATGGAATAGGGGATCATTGCTGCTCCCATTTGGCTGATGGGGAAAGTGAGGCCCAACAAGGGGAAATGACTTCAGTTGTTGTGAACATAGTTGTTGATGGAGCCAGGATGAGACCTCAGCTCTCCTAATTCCTAGTTGCTTGTACTTTTCCTGCTGACAGTTTCTAAGAAGGAAAAAGAAAAGAGGAAGAGGGACAGAAGGAATATCCATTGGGATTCTTTTTTCAGGACATTATAAACTCCTTGAGGGCAGGGGCTAACTTTTTTTTTATCCTCTGCTCTTAGCACAATGCTTTGCAAATAGTAGGCACTTAATAAATATTGATCAATGGACTAATAGAGACTTGAGGAAGGAACTGAAAAAGTATCATGATGCCCTATGCCTTGGAATGAGTTCATTTAAGGGGTAGCTAGGTGGCACCAGGCTGGGAGTCAGGAGAACATCTGACACCTCAGACACATCCTAGCTGTGTGACCCTGGGCAAATCTCTTAATTCCATTTGCCTAGCCCTTGCCCTCCTGTCTTAGAATTGTCACTAAGGCAGAAAGTAAGGCTTAAAAAAATTAAATTAGTTAATTTAAGTATAAAAAGTTGCTAAGCAAATGTAGCTTATTTGTATTGTTGGTCATTGAGAAGTATCTAATAAAACATGAAAATATAAATATATATTATAAAGAAGCATATGTAGGGGCAGCTGGGTAGCTCAGTGGATTGAGAGTCAGACCTAGAAATGGGAGGTTCTAGGTTCAAATGTGACCTCAGACACTTCCCAGCTGTGTGACCCTGGGCAAGTCACTTGACCCCCATTGCCTAACCCTTACTACTCTTCTGCCTTGGAGCCAAGACGGAAGGTATGGGTTTAAAAAAAAAAGAAGCATATGTAGAAAAATGGTAGAGAAGAACTGATGCTGGGCTGGTCCTCAGCCTCCTCGATACCAGGAAGCTGGACTCAGTTTTGCCAATCTACCTTCTTCCCCTAAAACAGCCAGTCAGAGCTCCTGTTTCAGCTCATCTGAAGTGCTTGGGGTTGAATCCAGGCCCTGAATGGTGATTGTCAGCAAAAGCAATATGTAACCTGGTCCCGAAAGGAAGAGATGGAAGGGCACAAGGTAATACAGGGATAGGAAGTACAGGCATTTCTCCTTGAGTTGTGGCAGTGGGATGCTGAGTGCTGGGAATTCTGTCTTTTTATAAAATTCTCTTTCTTTCTTCCTTTCTCCTTATAAGTATACAATCCTGTTAGGAAACAGGATTGGTGAGAAAATAGAGACTCTAAATAACCCCAGGGTCAGCATGTCCACTTCAGTCATCCAGTCATCTTCTAGGGGTAAAGGACTAAGTGGAATGGCAATGTCATTGACCTGGGAGGAGCAGCAGCAAAGAGAATTAAGAGGGTCAGCAGGGAGGAGGAGGAGGGAGAGGAAGAGGAGGAAACTGAGAATCTAAACAACCCTAGAATTGGAGTGTCTTTCCCTCTGTGTCATCTTTGGGAGGGAGGTGGGGCCATTCTGTGTCCAGCCATGGAGAAAAATAAGGACTAAGGAACCTCCAGAGGGTCATTCAGAGCTCCAGCTTTGTGGAGGGAAGCCTGTCCCCTTTTTTCACAGCTGTGCTTACAGAAGATGAAACCTAAAGTTATCCAAACAAGAACCCTACTCTCTCTCCATCTCTGCTTTTAAGATCAACAGAGGCAAGAGGACTCAGCTGTGTGCATGGTGTGAGGGAAGAGAAGGCAGGGCATAGGGAGCTATTCCCTGATTCCAGAATCCCTTACTTTTGCCCAAAAGGGAGACTCCATCCAGAGCCAAGAAATCAGATTTTGTTCAGGTTGTGGAGGAAAAAGGACTTACTTATGGGGGGGGACACACATTCTCCCTCTCTTTGGAATGCAGAAGTTACAGAACGTGCTTATAAAAGTATAGCTCATGTCATGGATTGTTTTCCTTCTATTCTTCCTTACATAGAAATATATGAACAATATCTTTTAAATAGTGGTATGAAATAAATGCTGCGGTGGTTTTCTAAAGCCAAAAAAGAATATTAAGAATTGTTTCTAAGGGGGGCAGCTGGGTAGCTCAGTGGATTGAGAGCCAGGCCTAGAGATGGGAAGTCCTAGGTTCAAATCTGGCCTCAGACACTTCCCAGCTGTGTGACCCTGGGCAAGTCACTTAACCCCCATTACCTAGCCTTTACCACTCTTTTGCCTTCAAACCAATACACAGTATTGATTCCAAGATGGAAGGTAAGGGTTAAAAAAAAAAAAGAAGACTTGTTTCTAAGTCAGAAGATTGAGAAGGGCTAAGCAATTGGGATAAAGTGAGTTGTCTAGGGTCACACAACTAGGAAGTGTCTGCGGCTACATTTGAACCCAGGTCTTCCCAACTCTAGGTCTAGAGAATACTATTTTCACCTGCATGTTTCCTTAAGCCCCATCTGGTGGAGAGGAAGAAATTAGTTGATAGAACACCACTAAATCTTTTGGGTGACTTCTTTACTGGCAAAAAATTGGCCAAGTAGTCTGGCCTAGGAGTTGCCATTATTTCTCTCTCCTTCTCTCTCCCTCTCTCTCTCTCTCTCCCTCCCTCCCTCTCTCTCTCTCTCTCTCTCTCTCTCTCTCTCTCTCTCTCTCTCTCTCTCTCTCTCTCTCTCTCTCCCTCCCCCCCTTTCTCTCTCTCTCCCTCTCTCCCTCCCTCTCTCTCTCTCTCTCTTTCTCTCTCTCTCCCTTTCTCTCTCTCTCCCTCTCTTTCTCTCCTTCTCTCTCTTTTTCTCTCTCTCTCTCCCCCTCCCCCTCCCTCTCTCTCTCTCTCCTTCTCTCCCCCTCCCCCTTTCCTTCCCTCTCTCCCTCCCTTCCCTCTCTATTCTCTGTCATTCTCCCTGTCCCTTTCTCCACGTCTCTCGTCGACTCTGTCTCTGCCTCTCTCTGTTTTTGTCTGTCTCTCTCTCACATACCAGGGAAGGCCTGGCCCATCTTAGATGTTGGAAATGCTACTTTGCCAGATAGAATATCTTAGGAAGTCCAAGTAACTAGTCCCCTTATCTGGGACTAGGCTGCTTCCTTTCATCTGTGCTTTTAGTGACCTTTTTCTGATATGTTATTTCTTAGGCCAAATAGTCTTTTCTTCCTAGAAAGTGTGCTCATGTGGCCTGGAGTCTATGGAGCCCTGGAAGGAGAAGAGAGGGGAAATGACACCAGATGTGAATGTTCAGTAAAGTGGTGTTGGCAATGGAAGTAGAAAGAACAGGTCATTGAGGAGCATGTCAAGGATCATAGTCAGCTAGAATGAACCTTAGCAAATATAAAGCCCAGTTCTTCATTTCCTTCATCTGTAAAATGGGGATAATAGTAGCATCTGCCTCCCAGGATTGTTGTGAAAATCAAGTGAGATAATTATGTAATTGCAAAATGCTTAGCATGGGGGTTCAGTGGTTAGAGATTCAGGCTGGAGACAGGAGGTCCTGAGTTCAAATTTGGCCTCAGATCCTTCCTAACTGTGTGGCCTATTTCTCCTGTACTTCGGAATTGATACTTAGAATTCATCCTAAGATGGAAAGAAAAAAAGTTTGTTTTAAATCTTATCATAGCACTTGGCACATAGTAAATGCTCTATAAATGTTATTATAACTATTATAACAAGGGAGAAAATCGAGTCCTAGTAGTCAGCTTGGTTGTGCAATGGATAAAGCATGGAGTCAAGAAGACCTGGGTTCCATTGTGATCTCAGACCCTCAGTACCTGTGAAATTCTGGGCAAGTCACTTAACTGTGGCCTTCCTCAATTTCTTCATCTGTAATATTTGGATAATAATAGCACTTATCTACCACAGTTGGGAGGATTTGTAACTCACTCAGCACAGTGTCTGATACATAGTAGACACCTTACAAACATTTATTTTCTCCTTTCCTTCCTTGTGAGGGAGAAGGATTTGATCAAAATGCTGCAGCTAGCTAGGGGCAGAGCTGGGACTTGAACTCCGGTGTCCCATGTCTGGCCCTTTGAAGCCAGGAAACCAGGCAGGCTCAGGGACCAACAAGATCTGAGACTCAGCAGGTCGAGTTTGAGGACTGGAGGATTTGAGAAGGTTTAGAAAGTAGGGGGAAAAAGAAAGGAAAGGCTCTGGCATCAAGAGCAAAGGTTCTCTGGATTGGTTCTAAGTGGAATCTAGAAGACAAGAAAAATTGACTGAGTTCAGTGTGGCCCATGAGGAAGGGAAGAAAGAGGAGAAGCACACGGAGTGAAATGGATTAAGAAAAGACCTTAAAACGTACATCTAGGTAACCTGGTGGATTGAGTGCCAGACCTGGAGATGGAAGTCCTAGGTTCAACTCTGGCCTCAGACATTTCTTGGCTGTGTGATCCTGAGCATGTAACAACCTCCATTGCCTAGCTCTTAACAGTTTTCTGGCTTAGAATTGATATTATGATAGATAAGAGGAAAGGAAGGAAGGAAAGAAGGAAGGAAGGAGAGATGGAGGGATGGAAGGAAGGAGAGAGAGAAGGAAGGAAGGAAAGAAGGAAGGAAGGAAGGAGAGATGGAGGGAGGGAAGGGAGGAAGGAAAGAAGAAAGGAAGGAAGGAGAGTAGGAGGGATGGAAGGAAGGAGAGAGGGAAGAAAGGAAGAACCTTACAGCGAGTAACTGACAGGATCTGAGGGATCCTTGAGGATTGCTCTGGAATACCTCCATTCATTCTTAGCATAGTGGCCTGAGATTCTACTGTTAAGAGATTAATTCTTTTGAGCCATGAATGTTTTCTGGTCTTCTGGAGTCACTTATTTGGAGGGATTCATCTAGGCCAACTTCCTCATCTTGGAAACTGAGGCCCATAGAGAGCCTCACTATTGCCCAAGGTGATAGTGAATATGAATACTTCAGGGAGGCTTACTGTTGTACATTTTATCAGCCATAACACATATATTGTGTGTGTGTGTGTGTGTGTGTGTTTAACTTAGCAGAGAATGGGACAAAGAGAGGCAGAGGAAGATACCAAGGATGCATTTTCCCAACAGCTGCCTTATCTTGGGTGCACACTCGTTGGCCCCTTCATAACTGTGGTGGGAGGTGAGAGAGGGGTTATGAGCATTATTAGGGAGGCAGGGCAGTTGAGATGTGAGGGCAGGAAGGCAGCCGATAACCCTCATGAGGACCTCACCCTCTTTTGCCCTTCTGGGTTGATTACAGACAGATGAAAGTGGAGAGATCCTATCTCTCTGGGCTGAAGATGTTAGGCCATCCCATTTGACAGTGGCTAGAGAGCTCTGTGTTCTGAAAGCAGGGAGAGCAAGAGACAGGCGAGACCTGGTTATGGCAAAGCTTTTATTCAGTTATGACCGACTTTTCATGAGCATATTTGGAATTTTCTTGGCAAAGCTGCTAGACTGGTTTGCCATTTCCTTCTCCAGCTCATTTTACAAATGAAGAAACTGAGACAAGCAGGGTCAAGTGATGTGCCCAGGGTCACTCAGCTAATAAGTGTCTGAGGCTGAATTTGAATTCATCAAGATGAGTCTTGCTGACTTTATTCCTGGTGCTCTATTCACTGCACCACCTACTTGCAGTGCAGCTGCATTTTTGTCTGGATTCCCCTATGCTATGTGTGTCCTTTGAGAAGTTTCCTGGGCCAGGCCATGTTTTGGACTGCCTGAAATATTCAGCAGCAAAAAATCTCAGCTTTTACAGGAAGTCTTTTCCAGCCCCTCTTTATTCTAGTGCCTTCACTCAGCTATTTCCTACTTATCTTGTGTATAGATTGTGTTACTTCTTTGCATGCTTCTCCCCCAGATCATAAGCTCCTTGAGGAGAGGGACTGTCTTCCCTCTTTTTTTTTTTAATCCCCTGACACATAGTAAGTACTTAATAAGTGTTTATTAATTAATTGAAAATACCAGAAGGTTGGGAAATGTTGCATCAAAAGATCATTAATAGTCATCCCTTCCACTGCCCTTTGAGCCTAACCACATTGTCTCAGATGTGGCCAAATCAGAGACTGAGGAACCCCTCACAGCAGCAAGAGGTATTCTCAGAAATGATGGACCTCTAATGCTTTTGAAGATTCAGTCACAATAACAATAATACTGCCTCCCAGTTTTGCTGCATTTTAAGGATTTCAAAGCAATTCCTTTGATTCTGCACTATCTTGAGAGGCCTGGTAAGGAGAGTTTACTGATTCCAGGATAAAGAAATCCATGAGGGGGGCATGTGGGTGGAATGGTGGATAGAATGCCAGACCTGGAGTTGGGAGGACCCAAGTTGATATCTGGCCTCAGATGCTTTCTAGTTGTGTGACCCTGGGTGAGTCACTTAGCCCCCATTGCCTAGCCCTTGCCCTTCTGTCTTAAAACTTATGACTAAGACAGAAAGTAAGGGGAAGGAAGGAAGGAAGGAAGTAAGGAAGGAAGGAAGGAAAGGAAAGGAAAGGAAAGGAAAGGAAAGGAAAGGAAAGGAAAGGAAAGGAAAGGAAAGGAAAGGAGAGAAGGAAGGAGAGAGAGAGGGGAAAAGGGAAAAAATAGAGGAGGGAAGGAAGGAAGAAAGGATTCTTAGATTTAGAAGGATCCTCATTGACATCTACTCCTAACTTCTCATTTTATAGAAAAGAAAACTAGGACCCAGAAAGGGTATAGTTTGTACTCTTAAGTCACAAAAGAAGGACTAGAATTCCAAGGTCTCCAAAGTTCCATTCTAGACTTCTGCTTCCAGATACCCTGAGATCTGCCCCCCCCCCATTGATACTATGACAAAAGCAATAGCTGGAAGCCTAGAGAGGAGGGAGAGTATTTGAAATCAGTGTCAACAAGGCATTCAAGGGGGAAGCTGGGTGGTTCAGGGGACTGAGAGTCAGGCCTAGAGATGGGAGGTCCTAGGTTCAAATCTGGCCTCAGACACTTCCCAGTTGTGTGACCCTGGGCAAGTCACTTAACCCCCATTGCCTAGCCCTTTCCCCTCTTCTGCCTTGGAACCAATACACAGTATTGATTCTAAGACAGAAGATAAAGATTAAAAAAATAATAAGGCATGAGAAGGGAAAGCTTGAAGCTCTTCTTCTGATTGAATTCCTTTATACAATTCCTTCTTGCAAAGTCAGCAGGGAAAGTGTGTTTGATCCATCTGGGTAGCTCACTCCTTAGCCTACAGCCTCTGATAATCTCTAGGACAAAAACAATAGCCACAGCCACTTTTTAAGACTTGCAAAGCTCTTTCCTCATGACCACCCTGTAAGGTGGGTTATATGAGCATTGTTCTCCCTGGTGTCCAGATGAACAAACAGATGCCCAGAGAGTTAAAGCCATGCACCCAAGGATTCCTGGTCAGTATATGTTAGAACGGGATCTCCTGACTTAAAGCCCAAGATGCTTTCTGCTATGCCCACTGTCAAGGACAACCACAAAAGTGTGTGGAGAGGAGGGGGCATGATATGACCAGAAGAGGTGGGAAGGGCAGGGCTACACGAAGGCAGGTGTTGCACATGGGTATGTAGAGGGGAGGGGTTCTGCAGGGTGTCTGCGAGGACAAGAGGGCTTCTGGGAAGTTGATAAGTCTGTGGGCATGCATGGGGGCTGGCAGGGAGGGAGGTTTGGAGTGGGCGGAAGCATTTGTACTTTTAATACTTGCTCCCTGGCCATCTCATTTTTTTATTTGCCTTCCCCAAGCCAAGGGGGCCATGATAAATTACAGAAACACACAGATAACTACATGGTGGGGTTCAGAGAATCACAAGATGGCTGATTTGGAAAGGACTCTTTCTGATCCAACCCAAGTTGAAAATACATTTATTCATTCTTCCAACACACATTTATTAAGCACCTGCTGTGTTCCGAGCCCTGCCTGGGACAGATGGCACCATGTACGGGCATGTGGACGCCTGGGATAACTCTAAAATGCACTTGGGTGTGGTGTCTTTCTGCAGACACAGTGACAGTTGTTCAGACTTTAGTCCTTCCTATTCCTCCATGTCTCTAACCCAGGAGGGAAAGCCCCAGGCTGACAGACTTCAGGCCATTGTTATCTTTCCAGATACTGGTATCCAGTAATGGTTAGAATTCCTTTTTTTCTTTCAAAAAGTTAACTTTCTAGGATCACAAGATTGAGAGGTAGAAGGGACCTTAGAAATCTAGTTGAACCCTTCATTTTTCACAGAAGGAAACTGAGGAAACCCAAGACTACCCAGCTAGTGAGTAGCAGAGCTGAGATCTGAACTCTTGGCAGTGTTTGCTTCAAAGGCAGGAATTCCCAGGCTTCCTTTTCCCATCCCGCCTCTCAAGGCTCTCTGATGGAGTGGTCCCCTACGGGCTCGGGGCTGTGGCTCTGCAGGGCATCCAGGAAGGCTGGAGCCCTAGAGAGTGGAGTCCATCACCTGTTCTCTGGCCCGGACAAACTGGACTGCCCCATGCACGCTGTAGAACTGCGATTCCTTCACTCCCGCCTCGGTGTTGTCGAAGTAGCCCCCTCTCTTCAGAGAGTCCATCACCGATGGGTTGCAGCCGGCGAGGAGGACGGAAATGTTCACAACCCTGTAATCTTTGCGGACGTTTTTCAGGGTGCTAACACCGGCAGTGTCTAGGAATAGCACCGAGGAGCAGTCGATGATGATGGTGTGGAATTCGCTTTGTCTAGGGACCAGGTGACAGGTGGTGTCCACTTGGCCCAATTCTCCCACGGCTCCCTTTTCCACCAGCCTCCCCTCCAGGGCAGGCTCCTCCTTCTCACGCCTTTTCCTCTTTGCCGCTTCCAACGCGGGGTCTAGGTCCGCCATCTTGTAGAGGGATTTCAGAAAGAAGTCCTTGTTTGCATAATAGAGGGGTGCCTCAAACCGAAATATCTTGATCTTGGGGACGGGGAGAAGGTTTTCGTATCGTCTGCTGTCCTCGTAAAAAACGGTGTCCTCGACCTGGCCGAGCAAAGCCACGCGGGGGTGCTGCGTGCGGCCCACGACACAGAGCATGGAGAAGAGGACCCCAACCAGCAGTCCGATCTCGGTGCTGATGAGGGCGCTAGAGGCCATGGTGACGCACCACACCAGCGCATCAGTCCTGTTCATGCGATACTGCTTGGGCACGTCTCTGAACTTCCACAGCGCCCCCTTCAAGCTAACTATGATGATGCAGGCCAGGACGGATTTCTGTAAGGAGTAGAACAGCGGAGCCAGGACCAGGAGCACCAGCAGGACCACGGCAGCACTGACCACGCTGGACACCTGAGTGTGGCACCCCGTGGAGGTCTTGACCAGGCTTTTGGCCAAGGCTGCGCTGGTGGTGAAGGAATGGAAGAAAGACGGGATGATATTGCAGAAGCCAACCGCGAACATCTCTTGGTTGGCCCTAATGGTGTAGCCATAGTTCTTGGCGAACATCTCTGAGAGGGAGATGGTGAAGGCAAAGCCAATAATGGCTATGGGCACGGCGTCGAGGGCCACTCGGTGCATCAGCCCGAAGTCCGGTGCCTTGGGGGGAATGAAGCCCGTGGGAATGTCCCCAGAGATGCTGGAGCCATACCGCTGGTGAAGATTTCCAAAGTGAGACACCAGGGTGGCAGCGATGATGATGAGGAGCTCTGTGGGCAGAGGGATCTTGAGCCTTTTCTTGTACCGGTCTGCCAGCTCCTTGGCGCTCACCAGCACCGTGAGGCAGATGGCGCTGGTGATGACGTCACAGACGTTTGCCTGGCCGATGTTTCGAATCATGTTCACCCACGTGGCGAGGAACATGCCGTATCCCTGGTGACGAGGGATCTTTATTCCAAAGAGATACTTGACTTGGGAGGTTAGGATTGTTAAGGAAGCCCCCGTTGCAAATCCATCCAGCAAGGGTTGTGAGAGGTACGTGGACACAAATCCAAGCTGGAAGAGTCCCATGAGGACCTAGAAGCAGAAGACGGAGGGTCAGTTGGGGGGGAGAAAGGAGCGGCTGAAAAATTGAGGACAAAATAGTTAATGATTCTAGAACTACACAAGGCCAGAGCTGTAACAATATAGAACAATGGATTCAAAGTCAAATAGAAACAGGGGTCACCAAATTACATAAGGATCACTGAGGGCCACATAGTGACATCATTTTATCAGGGGAAGTGGGGGTAGGTCAGTATATTGAAGGCCAGGCCTAGAGATGGGAGGTCCTGGATTCCAGTGTGACCTCAGACACTTCCCAGCTGTGTGATCCTGGGCAAGTCACTTGACCCCCATTGCCTAGCCCTTACCACTCTTCTGTCTTGAAATCAGTATATAGTATTGATTCTAAGATGAAGGGTAAGGATTTTAAAAACACTTTAAAAATAAAAATAATGCAATGTTATTGGTTTTACTGACTTTTTATTTATTTTGTCAAATATTTCCCAACACCATTAAAAAAAAACAAAACATCCCTTACCGTCTGTTTTAGAATTGATACTAAATATCAGTTCCAAAGCAGAAGAGTGATAAGAGCTAGGCAATTAAGGTCAAGTGACTTACCCAGGGTCACACAGCTAGGAAATGTCTGAGGCCACATTTGAACCTAAAATCTTTCATTTCAGGGCCTGAGTCACCTTGTTGCTCTCAGTAATACTTTAATCTGGTTTGGGATACATTCTTTTTTTTTAATTTTAAATTTAATTAAAAATTTTTTTCCTTGGTTACATGATTCTTATTCTCTCTCTCCCCTCTTTTCTCCCTCCTCCCAGAGTTGACAAGCAATTCCACTGGGTTATACATATATTATCACTCAAAACCCATTTCCATATTATTCATTTTTGTAACAGAACAATCTTTTAAAACCAAAACCCCAAATTGTATACACATATAAACAAGTGACAAGTCATGTGTCTCCTTCTGGATTTCTACTCCCAGAGTCCTTTCTCTAAATGTGGCTAGCATTCTTTCTCCCAAGTTTTGGGCTACATTCAGGAGTGTTGCAGGCTAGGATTTGGCATCTCTACTTTAGAACATAGAATGGGGAACTTAAAGGGACCTCAGAGACCATCAAATCAAACCTTCTTATTTTACATATGAAAAGACTGAGACCCAGAGAAAGAATGAACTTGTTTAAGGTCAATTTGTTTTTTGTTTTTGTTATTTTTTTTAAACCCTTCCCTTCCCTCTTGGAATCAATACTGTCTTTTGGTTCCAAGGCAGAAGAATGGTAAGGGCTAGGTAATGAGGGTTAAGTGACTTGCCCAGGGTCACACAGCTGGGAAGTGTCTGAGGTCAAATTGGAACCCAGGACCTCCCATCTCTAGGCCTGGCTCTCAATCCACTGAGTGACCCAGCTTCCCCCTCTAGGTCACTTTGTGAGTTAGTGGCAAAAAAAAAAAATTCCCCCCAGTAATATTTCAGCATTCCTGAAATTTCATCTTTAGAGGCATTAATTTCTGTGAAGGCATGGATCAGCAATGGATCGATTATAGTTTGTAGGGGTAGAAAACACCAGGAGAAAAATGGTTTATGTCTAAAAGGCCCCCATCAAGGGTTATAGGCATTTTAATCAGGAAGGTAACTCAAACATTGGTTTGAGCCCTACCTTCCCTTCTAGAGTTTCATCAAGGTGGGTCTTCCTTACACTGATGCAAATCACAGGCCCTCTCTGGATTCTTTCTATCTAAGAGAACCTGTTTTGGGTTGATGCAATTGAAAAACGTCCCATATGATAGTAGAAAGAAAAACTTCATATATCATAGTTGAAGGGTTGAGGGCCTTGGAATTAGGAAGGATCTGAATTCTAATCCTTCTTCTGAAATATTGTGTTCCAACATAACCAATATGGAAACATGTTTTGCACAACTTAGATCACATTGTTTACCTGCCCTGAGGCAGGGCAAGGGAGGGAGGAGGAGAGGGACAGAACTGGGAACTCAACATTTTAGGAAATAAATGTTAAAAACTGTTATTACATGTAATTGGAACAAATAAAGTAAATAAGAAAAGAGGGGGAAAGGGGGAAAGGAAACTTGCATTTCCTCAGTTTTTACATGAGAGAATTGAAGCTGAGAGTGGTGCAGTTACTTTGTCCAAGGTCACCCAATGAGCTGGGAACAGAGTTAGCCTTGTCTCTTGACTCTCTGGACATGCAACCTCTTCAGTATACCATGCTAGCTTTCCTCTTAAGAAACATATTCCTGGGGCCCACTGCTGCCCTTGGGCACTGTAGTTACTAACAGAGAAATAATTCTCCCTGGGAATTTTGTATCCATGGAGTATGTGTGGAACATTGCCTACAGTGTCAGATTTTATTTTATTTTACTTTTTGCAATATTGAGAGGTTATGATTATTTTTTTCTTCTTTTCTTCAAAAGCATTTTTTTTTAAAGGAATGGTTTTCTGTAGGAGGAAGGAAGGAAAGGAATTCAGGGAAATCTAGGTGATGTAAACATAAAATGAATCAATAAAAAAAATCTATTTTTAGAAAGGATTGTCCTTGTGGTACAGCCAGGCTGGTCTGCTCGCTGGCCCTGGAGCAGATATTTCTTCATTAATTCCTGATTCCATCCTTTTGTTCCTTCCTGCTGTTTTCCAGCCTGGAGTGGTAGAGACAGAAAAGCTGTCTTTGAATTTTAGCTCTGTCATTTACTAGCTCTGTGACTCCAGGCAGATCCCTTCATTTCTGTGGACCTCTGTTTCCCTCTTTGTAAAATGGATTTTGTCCCCCTTTGGGAGGAAAGCATTCTGTGGTTGCTGTTAGCATCATTATCAGGAGTGTTCTCCTTTAGCACTCAGACCTCAGGAAAATGCCACTTCTCCTTCTAGACTTCTTTGGTGAAGCCTCCCTGACTGCTGAGCTTCCCCAACACCTCTGGTAGCCAACCTGATATTGGCAGGAAGTGGATGCTGCCCAATATTTGTAATTATCTTTTTATGTCTCTCTTATCTCAGAGATAAGCAGAGAAAGCCTGAGGCCCTGTCTTATCCTCCTTATCCTCCTCCTGATACTGAACATGTAATAAAATCACAGACTTGCAGAATGTCAAAGCAGGAAGGGATCAAGAGACCATCAAGGTCAGGGGTTCATCACCTGGGGTCCACAGACCACCAACGAGGGCCCATGGGGATAGATTTCAGGGAGTCCATGAACTCAAGTGGGGAAAGAATGACAGCTTTATTTTTATAACCTCTAAATGACATTTAGCATTTCCTTCAATATGATTTAAAAACAAACCAACCCCAATTCTAAAAAATGTTAAAAAAAAAACACCCCACAGAAAATGTCATTGGGAACTATTCAACAAAATAAATATGAACACAAAAATGTAGATTAAAAGTTTAAAAATATTTTAATCTATTTATTGTACATATGCATATTAATTAATTAATTAGCTTATTTATTTAAATTATTATTTATTTATTTATTATTTAATTTTTAAATTTAAACCCTTATCTTCCATCTTAGAAGTATTGATTCCAAGGCAGAAGAGTGGTAAGAGATATGCAGTAAGGTGACTTGCCCAGGGTTACACAGCTAGAAAATGTCTGAGGTCACATTTGAATCCAAAATCTCTTATCCCTGAGCCGACTCTTAATCCACTGAGCTACCCACCTGCCCCTAAGATAATATATTTTTAAAACCTGATTATAAGAAGGTGTCCATAGGTTTCACCAGATTGCCAGAGGGGGCACATGATGCATTAAAAAGCTTAAGAACTCCTGATCTTGTCCAATCTCTCCCCCCCCCCCCATTTTACAGATAGGGAAACTGAAGCCAAGGTGGAGATTATAGATTTGGAACTGAAAGGGACCTTAGAATCAGACAGGTAGTAAAAGGAGTGAACTGTCAGAGACAGAGAAATAGGAGGAGAAGCCAGATCTTTGTCCTCATTCATTTAATGATCTTAAGCTCTGCTGCTTACTAGCTATGTTACCCTGGGTATGAGATTGCCTCTCTGAGCCTCAGTTTCCACTTCTGTAAAATACGGGGTAATAACCTACTTCATTAGGCTCATGGGAACATGAAATAACATAACCAATAGGAAAAAAGCTTTTTAAGGGTAGGTGGATGGGAAGGTGATTATTAATCTTCTATTCATCATTTTTTCTGATACCATATCATGGTGTGAAGGTGACTGGGTTCTCAAAGGTTGTGTCAGTAAGCTAGAAAGGCTTTGAGTCAGTGAGAGCCTGATTGTTTATTTGTTTTTAAATCCTTACCTACCTTCTGCCTTATAATCAATACTGTGTATTGGTTCCAAGTCAGGAGAGCAGTAAGGGCTAGGCAATGGGGGTTAAGTGACTTGCCCAGGGTCACATGGCTAGGAAGTGTCTGAGGTCAGATTTGAACCCTGGACCTCCAGGCAGCATAAGCATCTTTGTCAACCAGGGATTCTTACCTGATAGACCCCTGCCAGGAAGGTCAAGGCTGTGGCAATGCTAATCGCGTAACATTCCTTCCCACATTCTGGACCTATGCCCTCCAGAGGCAGGTCAGAAGCCAGGAAGGTTTCATTGCTGCTATTTCTGCTGCCCAGAGAGATGTCTTCATTCAGGTCAAACCCAGCCAGCTGTAATTCTCTGTCTACCACTTGCCCCACCATGAGGCAGAGCAGGCTGAAGATGCCCACCGACACATGGCGGGAGGTGCCCATCAGGAAGTAGATGATGTTGGCAAAGAAGGATGTGTAGAGGCTGTAGATGGGCTTTAGCCCTGCCAGCAGGGAGTAGGCAATGGCTTGAGGGACCAGGATGACCCCAATGACGAGGCCAGACATGATGTCGCCCACAATGTAGTCTCTGAAGCGGTACTTGGGAAGCCAGCCTATCACAGGGAAGAAGCCCAGCAGGGCATCCTTCAGCGTGGCAGGGCTCAAAGAGCAGTTCTTCTTCAGTTTGGCCTTTGCAGTTTCTAGCAGACTTTTCTGAGATGGAGCTTGTCTCTGGATGAGGATGGGAGCCTGCAGCCCAAGGTCTACTCTCTCTAGCTCGGCTTTCCCATCCATCATGGGAGCATTCAAGCTGTCCGCCGGTGTGTCTGCAGGAGAAAGAGGCAAGTATTAGCTGCTGCCACCAGCATTTCATTGGGAGTCCTTCAGCTCTTCCTACATGCCCCAGCCCACTGGGTCCCATAGCCTCTTGTTCTTACCTTTATTTATTCATTTTTTTATGCAGAGGAAGATACTTAATTCCCAGTCTCACATGCTTAGTAAATTCTTCTTGACTGACTGATTTTGAAAATTTCTTACCAAACAGCATACTATCTTCTTTAGACCCTTACTTTATGCTCCCATCTAGGAACCCCTGATATCTTTTCTTTTCTCTTCAAACCTTCCCTTCTGTCTTAGAATTGATGCGATCAGTTCCAAGGCAAAGAGACTAGGCAATTAAAAAGGGTTAAGTGACTTGGCCAGGGTGTCACAGCTAGAAAGTGTCTGAGTTCTGATTTAAACCCAGGACTTTCTATCTCAGGCCTGATTCTCTGTCCACTGAACCCCTAGTTGCCCTGAACCCCTGGTTTCTGACCCTGCTTCTGCTAGTAGAGACCAGCTATTTTGGAAGAGCCCTCAGTCCCCCCTAGACTGGCCCCTTATGCCCAACCCTGAAGTGTCAGAGGATCTCTCAGGACCTTGCCTTTAGGGAATCAAGGCCCCAGCTCATGATTGTGATTCAGGGAGGGGGAGTATACTGAGGTTCTGTTGTTTCCTGGCTTTGTGACCTTGGAAAAATCATTTTCCCTCTCTGAGCTTTTGACTTCCTTATCTGCAAAATGGGGATAATAACACCCATGTGAAACCATGCGTGTGAAACAGTCACAAGACTGTTAGAAGGAACATGGCACCAAAGAGTTTAGATTTTAAGGGATCATTTAGTCTTGCCCCTTCATTTTACACACAATAACAATAACAATTATGTAGCAATGTAAAGGTATACAAATTGCTTTCCTTACAACAGCTTTGTGAGGGAGGGGAGTATGTAATAATTATTAATATCTCCATTTCACAGATGAAGAAACTGAAACTCAGAAGGGGGACAGAAATTCCCCAGCATTGTACAGGGGAATAAGTTACAGAGCTGGGATTTTAGCTCAGTTCCTCTGCTTTCAAATTCAGTACTTCTTCACCCCCCCTTTTTCTTTTTTTCTCATTATATTACTTAAAGAGCTTTGTAAACCTTAATTTCTAAATGTTGGTGATTATTATTACTATCATAGAGAAAGTAGGATTCAGAGCTAGAAAGGACTTTGGCACAAATATCTAGTCCAACCCCCTTTTTGTGGCAGATGAGGATATTGAGATCTAGAGAGAGGAAATGGGGGAGGGGGTCTAAGATCTCCCTGGAAGTAGGTGGGCTAGAAAACCTTCTGACTTCAGATCCAGTGCTTCTTCCCCCATTCATTACCCAAGGTGCCAGGACATCCAAAGGAGGGCCTTCAGGAGTCTTGCTCTCAACACTACAAGCCCATTATCATTGAAAACCTCTCTTAGTGGTGAAGAACTGGAAACTGAAGGGATGTCCATCAATTGGGGAATGGCCCAACAAGTGGTAGATAGGATTGTAATGGAATACCATTGTGCCATAAGAAATGACAAATAGGATGACAACAACAACAAAAACAACCCTGGAAAAGACTTCTATGACAGAACCAAGAGAACCAGATTGTAACAGCAATAAAATACAATCATCATCTATGAGTGACTTTGCTCTTCTCAGCAGTGCAAGGTTCCGGGGCAATGACAAGGGACTCAAAAGAGGCAATCCACTACCACAGAAGGACAGATGAAAGCGTGCCATTCCTCACTTTATTTCCTTCATGAATTTTTTCCTCATATAAGTAATATGTGCCTGATAGCATATGTATATATCATATTATGGGGAGGGAGGGAAGAGAACATGGATCGCAAAATGTCAGAAAGCAATTATTAAAAATTGTATCTAGGGGGCAACTGGGTAGTTCAGTAGATTGAGAGCCAGGTCTAAAGATGGGAGGTCCTAGGTTCAAATTTGGCCTCAGACACTTCCTAGCTGTGTGACCTTGGGCAAATCACTTAACCCCCATTGCCTAGCCCTTACCACTCTTCTGCCTTAGAACCAATAAGACAGAAGGTAATGGTTTTTAACATTTTTTTAAATTGTATCTACAGATAATTGGGGAAAATATTATTTCTTTTTTAAAAAAAGAAAGGTTTCCAGGTAGATGCTGATCTCACCGTCTTCCCCTCTGCAAGTACTTCTCAGGCTCTCCCTGATAGCCTGGTGTGTTTTCTATTTCTTTTTAAAACCCTTATCTTCCATTTTAGAATCAATACTGTATATTGATGGCAGAAGAGTGGTAACGGCTAGGCCATGGGGATTAAGTGACTTGCCTAGGATCACATAGCTAGGAAATATCTGAAACTAGATTTGAATCCAGGATGTTTGGACCTGGTTCTCACTCCATTGAACTACCTAGATGCCCCCTTTAATTAGTTAATTTATTTTTGGGGAGAGAGAGACAGAGACAGAGAGAAAGGAGAATTTCTTAGCCAGTACCTTCCTGATCTTGTTATTGCTATATAAACACCAAGTTGATGCCTTGTGACTCACCACAAATCTACAGAACTATCTCCCCAGAGGAACTTCCAACATCCCAACATTAATTCCATGTAGCCTGAGCACAGACTTAATTAGAGAGAATTCCTTTGCCAGCCAGTCTGCCTGCCTCTTACCACTGCAGTAAATGTTTTCATTGGGATCAGGTTTTTTCCTGATTCAGACATTCAGAACCCCGCATAGTTTATTGATGGGCCAGAGTTCTAGCCCAGGCCCTGCCATTTACTAGTTGGGTGACAATGGGCAAGTTCTTTCCCTTTCTGAAACTCTTTTCCCTTCTCTATAAAATTGGAAAAGTTGGTGTAGATTAAGGTTCTTCACCTTGGGGCCATAGGCTTTTGTTTTAAAATATTTTGATAACTATTTTAATATAATCAGTTTTTTGTGTTCTTATATATCTTGTTATACGTCTTTAAAAACATTAGTCCCAAAAATGGATCCATAAGCATGAACAGATTAAGAGTCCAGGACACAAAGAAGGTTCAGAACCCCTGGCCCAGATCAATGTTTCATAGATCATTCTAGCTAAGAGATACTTTGGAGCTCATATATTTATGGAATCGATCATTGCTGATTCATGGGTACTTGTGTCATGGAACACCCAAAGAATAGGCACTAATAATTTGATATCTATGATATTGCTATCCCAGATGTGTGTATTTGCTCCTATATCATTTAACATTTTATTAATGACTTGGATTGGAAGCTTACAAAATTTCTAGATGCCACAAGGCTAGAAGAGATAGTAAACTGTTGGCTGACAGTTAAATTGTGGCTTCATGGAGTGTGAATGCAGACTGATATATACTAGGTTTCGTTTTCTTTTTTTCATCTTTTTTTTATTTGAGAATTCTTACACAAAACAACTAATATGGAAAAATATTTTACATGATTACAAGTGCTTTCTATTTCAAGGATGGGGGGTAGTGAGGGAGGGAGAGTCAAAAGAAGGGAGAGAATTCAGAATTCAAAACTTTATTGTTTTTATGTGTAATAGAGGAAAAGAATATTAAAGAAGTAAATTGTAGGTTCACTGAGAGGAGGCATACTGTAGAATGAGCACTATTTCTAGAATCAGAGGACTTGAGTTCCATTCTCCCCTTGGGTGCTAACTATCTATGTGATTCTTGGCAAATCACTTGCCTCTCTGAATTATAATTTCCTCATCTATAAAATGAAGGGGTTGGACTAGGTAGTTCATGAGGTACCTTCCAGCTCTAGGTCTGTGATCCTTATTTATTTAAAATCATCAGCAAGTGTCTGCAATGGGGATAAGTTAGAAGCCTTCCCAATAAGATCAGGAGTGAAACAAGGATGCCCATTATCACCTTTATTATTTAACATTGTACTAGAAACGCTAGTAGTAGCAATTAGAGAAGAAAAAGAAATTGAAGGGATTAAAATAGGCAATGAGGAGACCAAGCTATCACTCTTTGCAGATGATATGATGGTTTACTTAAGGAATCCTAGAGAATCAACCAAAAAGCTAGTGGAAATAATCAACAACTTTAGCAAAGTTGCAGGATACAAAATAAACCCGCATAAATCATCAGCATTTCTATATGTTTCCAACACATCTCAGCAGCAAGACTTAGAAAGAGAAATTTCGTTTAAAATCACTCTAGACAATATAAAGTATTTGGGAATTTATCTGCCAAGACAAATACACGAATTATATGAATACAACTACAAAACACTTTTCACACAAATAAAACTAGATCTAAACAATTGTAAAAACATTAATTGCTCATGGGTAGGACAAGCTAATGTAATAAAAATGACCATCCTACCCAAACTAATTGACTTGTTCAGTGCCATATTTATCAAACACTAAAAAACTACTTTGTAGAATTAGAAAAAATAACAACAAAATTCATCTAGGAGAACAAAAGATCAAGAATATCAAGGGAGCTAATGAAAAAAATGTGAAGGATGTAGTTCTGTGATCCTCTAGTCTAGGCTGGGTGATCACTTGATGGGTACTTTGGGGAGGTTATTTTTTTTTAACGTACAAGTTGTACTAGATGGCTACTTGAGTTCCTTCCAGTTCTAAGAAGTATTCACAAAATCAAAGAGGTATTTATGGGTCCCTGATTTCATCTATTTGGAGATGGGGGTCCCTTCACTAATAGAGGCCACAGCCACTTTATGTCATAAGTCATGAGTTATTGTTACAGATAAAAAAAAATTCTTCCCATGTTGGCCAAGTGTGTGATTCTGTGATGAGTTTCTTCAAGCCAAGGCTGATTGCAAGATTATAAAACCATAGATTTAGGATGATGAGGTCAGGTGACAAGAATTATGCTCTTCAGTATACAGATGAGGGGATGGGCCCAGAAAGGTTAAATGACTTACCCAAAGACCCACAATTTAATATGTGACAGAAGCATGATTTAAGCTGTTTCCTCCTACTCAAAAGCCAGTTTTGTCTCCCTATGCACATAATAACGCCATTCTTGTCCTTCTGAGTAGTGCATTCTCTACTGGAATAGCTTCTGATAGCTCAGAATCATCTCCCCATTTTGGTGAGGTAAAGAACAAAAATGGAAATGGGGAAAGGAGTGGCTGTATGTCCTTGGGGGAAGTTTCTTCCCTCCCCTAGCTTGGCATAAAGATAGAGGTTAAAAAAAAATGAAACAAGGTTCATATTCATGCTAATTCTTCAAGTAATACATATTTTAATTTTTTTAAAATAAAAGAGCATTTCCAAGCATAGGAGGACATAAAAATATTGCCTAAGAAACTTTCATACCATTTGCCTTTTTAAAAAAGTATCCAGTAATTCTTTACATTGTTTTCAAACCTGTCTCTCTTCTCTGTGCTTCTTTCTCTTTCTTTGTGCAAGTTTAAGAAAAAAGTTTTAATGGCTCTCTTTTGGGGGATGTGTTTAGTGCTAATCCTTCATCTTCCTAACCTTCTCTGCCCAAATGAAAAACTGAGAAAACATTTTCTAATGAATAATCAAGCAAAATGATTCTGTACTTGTGTTGCTGTCCAAAAATGTGTCTCTGTGTACCTTGTGTGTGTTTATCACCTTTTTGCCAGGGGGTGACTGGGAAGCTCTCTTCATCATACAGAGGTCCTCTGGAGACCTGGTTGATCATTACAGTGATCAGAGTTCTTACAGTTTGTACCCAAGAATTCTCTGAAATCATCCCCTCTTTTATCATTTCTTATGGTCTAATAATATTCTATTATATTCATATACCACAATTTGTGCAGCCATTTCCCAAATGATGGACAACCCCTTAGATTCTAGTTCTTTGTTTTTATTTTTTTCCCCCCTTTAAATCCTGTCCAGGATTGGGACCTTGTTTTGTTTACAATCTCCTCCTCCCTGGTATTATTTTCATCCTTTCTTAATGCTTCTTCCTCCACCTCCCATTCCAGGTGGTTTCCTTGTTGATTCTAGTGTGTTTCTTTACTAAACCATTTGCACATGTTGATTCTGTGTCTGTGTGTGTGTTCATTCCTTCTTTCTCTGTTTCAGATAAAAGTGGGGTTCATCTGATGTCCACACTCTTAACTTTCTTCCTCCACATTTGTATAGTCAAATATGAGACAAGTAGGTGACAGTGAATGTAGTTTAAAATCAACCTCAGATACTTTCTAATGGCGTAATCCTAGACAAATCACTTAACCGCTATCTGCCTCAGTTTTTTTTTCTGTAAAATGGGGACAATAATAGCACTTAGCTCTTGTAGTTGTTGTGAGGATAAAAATGAGGTAATTGGCTCCCCTGCATTTCTGGGCTGATCCCTGATCTTTGGTGTACAAAGTGCTTTATCTTCAGGGCACTCTCTGGGGTCTTAGGACAAAGTGAGAGAAACCATGGAGGCCCTGGATCTGGACTATCTCCTTCTGAGTCTGGTGGCTACCAGTCTCTGGGGCTTCCAATCTCTTCATGTCAGGGTTTCCTGATCCTCTGGGTTATTAGCCTCTGCTGGTCCCGGCTTAGTTGAAGATCTCCGTTCTTATTGCCTACATGCTTCTACCTAATCTTTTGTTCATTTCAGGGGTGGAAGAAGCCACTTACTACAGTTTCTCATGGGATTTCTTGATCATTATTCAGTTTGATACAAATATTATGTTTTTACGAAAGTAGATGTGAGGGAGCAGGGTCATCTGCTTCTACTCAGGCAACCATTTTGGCTAAAAGTAGTATTATAAATATTTAATTCAATTGTGATTTCAGAGTTATCATCTTAGAAAGAATTTTTCTCATAGAAGCCTTATTTACATTCACAAAGAACACCAGGGTTCTTCCTGAACCCTAGGAAGTCTGGGACTTAGAAATCCCCAGGGTTCCTTCTAACTCCAATATTCAGGAAGAATTGTGCTAAATTCTAAAAAGAAAAATTCAGTCCAACACCAGCAGACCATGCTCCCAGGAGAAACTATAAGACACAATGCCAGCTCCTGGTGCATGGTTTGGTAGGGTAGGAAGATGAACTCATTGATTATGGGGGCTTTGGGGAAGGGAAGACAAGTTCTGTGTGCAGTTCCAGAGGATGGTTCATTCCAACAGAGGAAATCAGGGAAAGCTTCATGAAGACAGCAGCCATTTAGATGGGTTTTCCAGTGATTGGTCAGAATTCAGTAGGCAAAGAGTAGGACAGAGAGGATTCTCTGCCTAGAGAATGGGCTGAGAAAAGTCACAGAGGTCAGAATTGATGACCTCTCTTTGAAAGACATGAAAGAATCGTCCAGTTTGTCTGGGGCTTAGAATCTGAGGAGGGGGAGTAGTGTGAGATTAGGCTAGAAAGACAGGGAGAGACCCAATGGTGTTTTGTCATTGATTGATTAATTGCCTGATTAAACAAGTTATTATGAATAAATTATTCATTGTTTGAATGAATAAATTAGTACGGAGATATCATTATTTTCATAGGATAGATGAAGAAACTGAGGTTCAAAGATCAGAGGACTGGTGTGTCTAGATTTGTGCATAAAGAAGCTAACTCTTAAAGGGATGTTTCTACACTAACACTCATCTTGTAAAACTGTACAATTCCCAAATGCACAGGCAGAGTAAGGAGAAGGTTACGGGAATATTAGACTGGTAAATCATGGCAATGCTATAGGGAGAGCTGACTTAGATTTCAGTAAAGCTTTTGTCATAGGCTCTCCAGTGCTATTTTTGTAGAGAATATGAAAGGAGAGAGAAAAGGTTCTTAATCCTTTTGTATCCTGGGCCCCTTTGGCCGTCTAGGGAAGCCTGTGGACCCCTTTTCAGAATCATGTTTAAATATTTAAAGGAAATGCTGCATTTTCAGGTACAAGTTGGTCAAGATAAGAATGCAATCGTTTCCCATCCAGGTTCACAGAGTTCCTGAAATCTCTGGGTTGATCCCAATTTAAGCATCTTTGCATTAGATAATAATACAGTTGAGGAGTTTTTTTTGTTGTCATTATTGTTCAGTCATTTCAGCCATGTCTGATCCTTCATAACCCCATTTGGGCTTTTCTTGGCAAAGATAATGGAGTGGTTTGCCATTTCCTGCTCTAGCTCATTTTGCAGATGAGGAAACTGAGGTAAAGAGGGTTAAGTGGCTTGCCCAGGGTCACATCGCTGGTAGGTGTCTGGGGAAGGATTTGAAGTCAGGAAGATAAGTCTTCCTGGTTGGGGGGTCTGGTGCTCTTTCTACCAAATACAGATTTAGAACTGGTTAATGATCTGACCTGATGAGATAATCATTAATGGATTGATGTCACTTTGGAGGAAGGCCTAGAGTGTTCCAGGAATTTCTCCTTGGCTTTATGCTATTTAACATTTTGAATAATAACTTCAATAAAGACAGCAGTAACATCTTATAGATTTACAGATAACACTAAGCCAAGAGGATTGACCAGTGAGTTCGATGTCAAAGTGAGGATCCAAAAATATCTTGGCAGCCTAGAACTTGGGGCTAACTGTAATAAGAGGAAATTTCATATGGATAAATGTAAACGGATAGGTAGGGGGCACAGCAGCTAGAGGACTGGGCGTCAAGAAGACATCTTCATGAGTGCAAATCTGGCCTCAGACATTCACTAGCCAAGTGACCCTGCACAAGTCATGTAACCCTATTTGCCTCAGTTTCTTTATGTGTAAAATGAGCTGGAGAAGGAAATGACAAACTACTCCAATATCTTTTCCAAGAAAACCCCAAAATTGGGTCATGAAGAGTCAGACAAGACTGAAATGACCAAAGAACAACAAAGGTTTATAGTTGGATTAAAAAAAATCAGCTTCACAAGTATAATACTGTGGGAGAAGAGGGCCAGCTAACTGTTTGTCTGAGAAAGATCTAGGCTCAATATGAGGCAGAGTTTATCTTTCAACCAAAGAAGTTAATGTGCTATTAGGCTGCATTGAGAATCTTGGTGGCCAGGTTTCATTCATATAGAGGATTGTGTTCAGTTCTGAGTGTCTCAGTTTAGGACGATCACAACCTGGGAGAGACAGCATGGTGAAACTGAGAGAGAGCTGGCTTTGGAGTCAGGAATTCCGGGTTCAAGTTCTCTGTCCTGTGCTGGCTATATGCATGACACCAATCATTTAACCTTTTGGAGCCCCAGGCAGCTCTCTAAACCTGGGGCTTAGATGGCTCGTTGAATAGTATGTGCCAGTCTGTATTGATGGAGAGAATTCCTTCCTGGGAGTTCCCTAAACCAGTGAAATCACCCCCCCAAATCAGCTGAAGAATGGCCATAATGGTGAGAGCTCCTCAAGATCATGGCATTTGAGGATTGGTTAAAGGAATTAGGGATGCTTAGCAGGGAGAAGAGAAGACTGAGGGAGAACAAAAACTTAAAAATTCAAGCTGGGAGGCAGCTGGGTAGCTCAATGGATTGCGAACCAGGCCTCTGAAACAATAGGCTCTGGGTTCAAATGTGACCTCAGATATTTTCTAGTTAGTCTGATTCTGGACAAGTCACTTGACCCCCATTGCCTAGCCCCTACCACTCTTCTGCCTTGGAACCAATACACAGTACTGATTCTAAGAAGGACGGTAATGGCTTTAAAAAAATTCAAGCTGTCCCAAAATGGAATGGGCTACTGTCTCAAGTAGTAATTCCTCTTCCTCTCCCACTCCCAACTTTTCTTGGGGTCTTCAAGGGAAGCCTGGATGACTTCTTGTAAGAGATATTGTCATAGGGATTCCTGGTCAGATACAACCTGGTCTATGTGACCTCTAAGATCCTTCTCGCTGTGAAATATTGTGATTGAGCCCAACTTCTCCATCTCCTCATTCTCAGGGTCTGGAAGCCCTGCTCCTGTGGAGTCATGATGTCCGGGTCCTCGCCAGAGCGAGCTTTGGGGAGTGAATGATAGAATACAGACGAGGCCAGTCAGAGACATCTATGAGGTCATGTCTCCTGAGGGCTTTCATGTGTGGTATGACCACATGGGAAAGCTTGCCACTCTTGGTAATTGTCTGAGAGAGTGAAATATAATTAATGGAAATTAAATGGCCCACACCTTCTAGTGTTTCTTCCTAGCACACCCTTAATCTGCTTTCGGAATAAGCCATCCAGTCAGCCAATAAACCATTTTTATGTTGTTAGCCAGGCACCATGCTAAGCTCTGGTTTCCCCAGGGCTGTGTGGCATGTGGTAGCCTCTGGAGATAGCAAGAGAGGACTAACCCTGCCCATGGGTCTGATCTGGCCTGCCCTGAAGAGTAATGATAACAGCAGTGACAATCTAGAGTTCTTCCCATTCCACCATGAACAGACCCTGTCGCTCCCCTTTATTGATTGCCTCTCTATGGTTTCCCACAGCTTGAACCCCCTCTCTTCACTCTACTTCACTCCATTCCTTCAATCAGGGGCCACAGTCACCTCATCAGGGAAAAAGAATGGCATAATAATAATCCCCATTTCTTTAGTGTTTTTCTTTTTAAAACCGTACAGTTCATCTTAGAATCAATACTAAGCATTAGTCCCAAGGCAGAAGAACTGTAAGGGCTAGGTAATTGGGGTTAAGTGACTTTTCCAGGGTCACACAGCTAGGAAATATCTGAGGCCACAGTTGAACCCTGGACCTCCGAGGTCTCTAGGCCTGACTTTCTACTGAGCCACCCAGCTGCCTCTCCCCTACCCCTTTCCTCTTTTTAAACCCTTACCTTCCATCTTAGAATCAAGACTGTATATTGGTTGTAAGGCACAAGAGCTGGAAGGACTAGGCAATAGGGGTTAAGTTTCTTGGCCCAGGTCATACATCTAGGAAGTATTTGAAGCTAAGATATCTCATCTCCAGTCCTATCCATCCATTAAACCACCTAGCTGCCCCTTCTTGAGTGTTTTAAGATTTACAAAGTGATTTCCTCACTGTAACCTTGTGAGGAAGACTTTGTAAATATCATCATCATCATCATCATCCATTTTTCAGACAATGAGGCTCAGGGAGACTGTGACTTCCCAGAATCTCCATTAGAAGGGACCTGGGGTTCTCTACCTTTCTACATGTACCAGACTCCTCTGGCCATCTGGTGATGCCTCCTCAGAATCACATTTTTTAATGCATAAAATAAAACTTGTAAAATTACAAAGGAAATCAATCAATTATGTGGGAATACAGTTTTCAAAATATTTTCCAAAAACTTCCCAGATGGGTCTTTGAGCCTTTTTTGAAGACCTCTGTGAGAAAGAACTCACTGTCTCCAAGACAGCCCCATTCCCTTTTTGTCAATCAATGAACAAATACATTTTAAAGGGCTAATTAGGTTCTAGGGACTGTGCTAAATGTTGAGCAAAACACCCCACCAAAAAAACAAAACCAAAAACCATTTTCTAAAGGAGCGTACATTCTAATGAGGGACTTTCCTTCTATATATACATGTAGAAGTAGATATACACACTGAAGTGTCTGAGGGTGATTTAAAAGGAAAGAAGGCATTAGGCATTAGGGGAACTGGAAAAGGCTTCCTGCAGAAGCCGGGACCTGAGCTGAGTCTTGGAAGAAGCCTGGGAAATTAAGAGGAAAAGGGAAGGTGACAGGGCAGGGCATTCCCAGTACAGTGGACTCCCGTGGAGCTCTTGTAGTTGGGAGGTTGTCCTTATGCCAAGCCTAAATTTCCTCTTTGCAACTTCCATGTATTACAATAAGGAAAATACTGGACTTTGAGTTAAATCACATTGATAGAGATCTCGGTATGCTTCTGTGACTTTGGTTAAGTCATTGACCTCTTTGAGCCTCAGTTTTCTCATCTGTAAAATGAAGGATTTGGAGTAGGTGACCTCTAAAGTCCTTTCCAGCTCTAAATCAATGATTCAGTGGTCTATGGGGAGAGGACTAGAGATGACAATGTGCTAATGGGTGGGGATGCTTAGACTGGAGAAAAGATGCAAGAATGGGAAAAAGGTTCACATGATAGCTTTCTTTAAATCCTTAAAAGGCTATCATGGAGGGGCACCTAGGTGGGCACTTATTAGCTGTGCAACCTTGGACAAGATACTTAAACTCATTTGCCCCAGTTTTTTCATCTATCAAATGAGCTGGAGAAGGAAATGGCAAACCATTCCAGTATCCTTGCCAAGAAAACCCCAAATGGGGTCAGGAAGAATTGACAGGCTGAACACAAACAAGATAATTGATCAATAAATACTTCAAGAAAAGAGTGAACTTCCTGTCAAGGGAGTCGTTTAAGCAAAGGCCATATAACTACTTGTTGGGAATACACTGGGTGAGAGGTTGGACTAGATGACCTCCCAGGGCCCTTCTGTCTCTTGAGACCTGATAATTGCAAATTATTGCTATTCCTTTGGATTTCTGCCTTATCCTATTTTAAAATCCACATTTTCTGGGGAGAAGAATATTTCTAAATATTTTGACAAGCATTTGTTCATAATAATTATAATAATAATATTTATTATATTAGAACAATTATTATATTAGAATAATTAGATCAATGGCTTGAAACTATTCATGGAATTTAGTATTAAAACACCTTCAGCAGCATTAGTTTCTCAGAGCTTTCCAAGTGATAGCCAAGGAAAGTGTCTTTCCACATATGAACCACAGGAACTAGACTGATTGTGAGAAAAAACTCACAATGAGAATAGGTAATGTTTCTATCATCCTTTAAATAGCAACTTTCTTTTGTATAGTCTTCTGAGGTAGGAATTGCAAGAGAGTATTATCCCCATTTTACAAATGAGAAAACTGAGGCTTGGAATGGTTTTTAATAATTTGTCCTAATACTATTGTGCTCAAAGGAATAATGAACTGGAGGAATTCCATGGGGACTGGAACAACCTCCAGAAATTGATGCAGAGTGAGAGGAGCAGAACCAGAACATTGTATACAGAGACTGATACACTGTGGCACAATCAAATATAATAAACTTCTCTGCTAGAAGCAATGCAATGATCCAGGACAACTCTGAGGGACTTATGAGAAAGAATGCTATCCGCATCCAGAGAAAGAACTGTGGGAGCAGAAACACAGAAGAACAACTGCTTTATCACATGGGATACGACTGGGGATGTAGACTCTAAATGATCACCCTAGTGCAAACATCAATAATATAGAAATAGGTCTTGATCAATGACACATGTGAAACCCAGTGGAACTGCATGTCGGCTATGGGATGGGAGGGTAGGGTAGGGAAGGAACATGAATCTTGTAACCATCGAAAATATTCTAAATTAATTAATTAAACAAAATTCCCAAATTAAAAAAAAAAATTTAAAAAAGATTTGTCATAGGTCACATGGCTTTAAGTGTTAGAGCCTCCTTGCTTCAGCAGAAAACTTAGGGAGGTTATGATTACTCTTAGAGTCATTTGGGAAAAAGTTTTAATTTGTTCTCTTTGGCCCCAAAAGCCAGAAATAGGAGCAATGGTTGGCTACTGAGTGACTCTGCTAAGCTACGAGTCAAGAAGACCTGAGTGGGAATCTAGCTTCAGATACTAACTGTGTGACATTAAAGGAGTTTCTCAATCCATTTGCCTCAGTTTCCTCAGTTGTAAAATGGGAATAACAGCTCCCTTCCTCTCAGGCTTATTGTGAGGATCAAATGAGATAATGTTTATAAAGCACTTAGCACAGTGCCTGGTACCATGTAGGTGCTTAATAAATGCTTGTACCTTCTTCTTCCCTTCCCTTCCCTATTTTCCCTTTTAGCTTGATTAAGCTCTCCCTAAAAAGAAGGGATTATTTCTTAGGGAAGTGAGTTCCCCATCAATGGCAGTGTTCAATCAGAGGTTGAATGATCCCTTGTTGGGGATATTTGTGTACAGATCTGATAACCTAGATGCCCTCTGAGGTCCCTCCCACCTCTGAACTGCTGTGATCCCCTGAGCAAAACCCAACATTATAAATGGTATGGAAGCTGGAATACTGTGTCTCAGCTTGCCCTGCCACCTAACTGGGCAATTTTAGCCTAGATTTTAGACCATCTTAGATTTTTAGACTCAATTAGATTGTCCGCATTTTTTGAAAGTCTCCCAAGTGGGAAGAAGTGACCCTGTTGTCCCGCATGGAGGGAGGAGCAGAATGTATTCCAGCTCTACCTAAGCCTATGTTCCTCCCATGTTTGCATGTGATAAGGAAAGCACGCCCCAGAAGAGGCCTGCTTGGGTGAGCAGAGCTCTGACTGGCAGGTTAAAGTTCTCTCGGCAGCTGTCGAAGGCTCGGAGGAGAAAGGGCATTTTGCAAAGCCCATCGGGGATGGAAGCAATGCTGCTAAGAATCCCATCCTTTAAAAACTCAAATCTGTGTGTGCGTCCTCTTTTCTTCCTGCCCCGTCACTGGAATTGCTTGAAATGTTCTCCTTATTCCTTATCCTGTGTGCAGGATACCTGGTATTTCCATCAAGATCTCAGGAGGACAACAAACATTTATTAAGCATCTATTATGTACCAAGCACTTTACAAATATTAGATTACTTGGTCCTGAGAGGGAGATTCTCATTTTAAAGTTGGGGAAACTGAGGCAGATAACGGTTAGATAACTTTCCCAGGGTCAATGGGTAAGTGTGTGAAGCCAGAATTGAAGCCTGGCCATGCGGATTCCAGATCCAGTCCTGTTCAGACTTTATTTCAATTAAAAATCATAGTAGTGAGGTAGTATGGTGGGTAGAGTGCTGGTCTAGGAGTTGGAAGGACCAGGGGCTCCACTAAACAAACCCCAGTTGCCTTACTGTTCTCATGCCTTGGAACCCATACTTAGTGTTGATTCTATGATGAAAGGTAAGGGTTAAAAAAAAAGTGATGCAAGGGTAACTAGATGGCACAATGGATAGAGTATTAGGTCTGGAGTTGGAAGGATCTGGGTTCAAATTTGGCCCCAAATACTTACTAGCTGTGTGACCCTGAACAAGTCACTTAACCCCAATTGCCTAGCCTGTCTTCTGTCTTAGAATTGATACTGAACTAGGGAGTGAGGGTTTACAAAAAATCATAATAGCTTTTAAATTTTTTCTTGCTGTTGCAGGATGGGAATGGATGACATAGCCAATGTTGTCAAAATATTTTGCATGATTTCACTATAATGTATATCTTTTTGCTCTCCTTTTCAGTGGGCCAGGGAGCTGTTGCAAGAGGGAGAGAACTTGTCATTCAAAATAAAAAAAAGGATGCTAAAAAACCAATCGTAGTCACCCCTCTCTGAGAGGAATCTACCTTGTCTTACATCCAAGCAGGAGAAAAATGTATTTAGGTTTTTTCTTCATTAGTAATATAAAATACTGAGTTCCATGTTCTAGAAATTCCTCAATATTCCTCATTTATAAGGTATTTGGAGTTAATTCCACATCCCTCTAGCACTGCGTCTTCTTTTTTAAACCCTTACCTTCTGCCTTAGCATCCATACAAACATCAGTTCTAAGACAGAAGAGCAGTAAGGGCTAGGCAATCGGGGGAAATGACTTGCCCAGGTCACATCTAGGAAGTATCTGAGATCAGCTTTGAACCCAGGACTTTCCATCTCCAGACCTGGTGCTCTATCCACAGAGGTACCCAGCTGCCCCCTAACACAGTTTCTTAATAAGTTATAACTTAAAGTAGTTACAACGGAGGGGGGAAGGTCAGGAATGGGGGAAGATATTTTTCTGATCAATACTTCCCAATTTCCAGTTTGATTTGCAGCATCTAACCTTTAGTTGAAATAATTCTATGCTCTTATTTATTTATTTTTGGTTCAGCACCATTTAAAACAAGCAAAAGGAATATGCCAAGGTCAGGAAGGTAGGGTGGAATCAAGGACAAGAGGGAGAGGAATGTCCATTTCCTGCAGACACCAGAAGAGGCAATGGGACACGTAGGGCTCAGCCACATTCCCCCTGGATCACAGAATTTAGATCAGGGGCCGATGTCCGGAATCCTCCAGTTCAACTGCCCACTTCCATTTTACAGATGTGGAAACTCAATCTCGGCTGATAAATTAAGCCATTTGCCCCCAGAGACAATAAAAAGAACTGGGATTTGAACCTAGACCTTTTGACTCCAAATCCAGTTGGTTTTTTCCCTTTTTTGCTCCTCGACCTCTTTTGCTTATCTCCCTATAAAAAATGAAGGAAAAAGCCCCCAGCAAGTGAGTTCTTCTTACCTCTGTGCAGCCAGGGGAGAAGGAAGGGCTAAAGTTCTCTCCTGCGTTAGTACCTCAGAGATGGAGAGAAGGAAGGACCGATGGCAGCCCCATGGGGAGTGAGGCTCTGGGTGGGAGGACTTAGGGCATCCTCCTCCACCAGCCACCAAAGGGCCCGAGACCCTTCAGCCCTTGCCAGCGCCGGGGGCCAGTGGAGCCCCTCCCTGCTCCTAACAGGGCACCCAATGGGCATCGGGCTTGACTGTTCAATTATTTACCCCAAAGGTTGCTGAGTCATATGTTTTGCAGAGGCAAGTGTTACCTCAGAGGGTAATCTGGTGGTTTGTCCTGTAATCAGAGCCTCACAAATAACCAGGCTTCTTTGGCATCTGGATAGAATAACGAACTTACTTTGCATGATAAGGAACTTGGAGGAGAGCGCCAGTGGGGCCGTTTTTTATTAAAGGGCCTTGTTTGGTTTTTAGAATGGAACCTGGGGAATTGAACTGAACTTTGAGGGTAGCGGTTGAGCCCCATTTTGTGCCCAACCACCGGGGGAGCCTAGAGTAGGGGAAGACCTGGGTTCTGTCTTTAGGGAGCTCACAGTCTATGGGAGGCAGAAGAAGAGCAGACAGTCCTGGAGGAGTCCTGGGTCAGTCTGGCCAGGAGGCCAACATGGGAAGAGCACTGGGAGCTAGGACACCTAGTCAATGCAAGTGACACGGGTGATCTTGGTCAGAACCAATGGGTTCCAAAAAAAATCCATCACAGTAGCCCTTCTCTCCCCAAAGGAGAGGAATCCACTTTGCCCTGCATGCAAGCAGGAGAAAAATGTATTTAGGTTTTTTCTTCATTACTAATATAAAACTAGAGAACGAACCTAGGCTTGGACCCAGGGCATGTACATTTATTTTATTTTTTGCTTTGTACTTGCTTTTATTTTTTTTAATTCTGCTTTGATTTTTTCTCTATTTTTAAATTTTTTAATATTTTACCATGTTTCCATGATTCATTTTCTTTCCCTCCCCTTTTGCCCCCTCCCAGAGCTGACAAGCAATGCCACTGGGTTATACAAGTGTTATCACTTGTTACCAGGATGCCTACATTTAGAGGGCAAAATACAAGTGGACAATTAGCGAGCACATCATTAGGAAAAATAATGAATTCAAATAGGAAGTCACCGGAGGTGACTATTTAATTACACCCTTAGGTGAGCCCCAATAGCAAAGGATCTTTCTGACCTTTCAGGGCCTCTCCTTAATGTCCAGGGTTCAGTTTGCTTAACAAAGATTAGGGTTGCTGAGCTGAAGTTAAAGATTCTTCTGAACTCAGAGCCCTTTACCCTCCCACCTTCCTGGGGAATTATGGATGTATGGGACTCCTTGGCCAAGTCAACAGGGAGTGGGGCCATAGCCCAGGTAGTCAGGAGAGAAATTGAACTTTCTCTGGTTTAAGAACCAGTTTCTGATCCCCATTCTTCTTGGAAACTGAAACCTCCTCTAGAAATACATCAGTGTGTGCCGTTCTTCCGTCTTATTCTCTCATTGTTCATGCCCTGGTCAGCTTCATTTTCCTCTACTGCAGTCTAGTGTCATGGAAAGAGCCTTGGTTTTGGAGTCAGAAGACTTGGGTGGCAGCTAGAATTGAAATCCGGAAGAACTGGGTTCAAATCCCACTTCAGACATTGACTTACCTGTCCTGACTTGAGGCAAGTCCCTTACTGTCTTTGGACCTAATTTTCTTCATTGGTAAAGTGAGGGTTAAATGGGTTTGATGACCTCCAAGGTCCCTTCCAATCCTTAATCTATGATACTATGAATTCTAATGCTTGTTATATATGTGACCCTGGATAAGTCACTTAACCCCAATTTCCTCTTCTATAAAATGGGTTTAATGATACTTGCCCTCACGACTTCAGGATTATTGTGAAGAAAATACTTTATAAACCTTGCAACACTAGAGAAATAGGAACAGGTATTATTATTGTTATTTTTATTATTTTATTATTATTATTATTAATCAAGGTTCCATAGCTAATAAGCAACAGGGTTGGGATTTGAATTCTGGTTTTCTGATTCCAAATCCAGGACTGTTTCTCCAATACTATGGCTTTCTCTCCTATGTACTTTTTTTCAATGCTCTTCCTAGAAGTATTATGACATTATAGATGGTATTCCTTAAGATTTATTAAATCTTAATATTATTAAATTTATTAAATAATTAAGATTTATTAAGATTAAGATGATGTTTATTCATTAAGATTAACATTCTTTTATTAAGCAAGGTGAATTGACTCAGTGAATTGAAAGCCAGGTCTAGAGATGGGAGGTCCTGGGTTCAAATCTAATCTCCGACACTTTCTAGCTAGGTGACCTGGGGCAAGTCACTTAACCCCCATTGCCTAGCCTTTACTGAGCTTCCACAGTATTGATTCTAAGATGAAAGGTGTAAGGGTTTAAAAAAAATTTTTTTTTTTGGCTAAGCCCTTCAAGTCTCTTATCTCACTGGATTCTCACAACAGCTTTTATGAAGTAGGTACTGTCGTTTTATTATCTCCATTTTACAGACGAGAAAATAGGGAGGTTCATTGGAGTTGGAAGGGACCTCTGAAGTCTAGTCCAAATACTCTTTTTACTGATGAGAAAACTAGAAGACTAGAGAGGCCACTTGTCACATAGAAAGCAAATAGCTCAGCCAGAATTTGAACCTCTGTTGTCTTGACCCCAAATCCAGCACTCATTCTACTCATTGCACTGTTCTGCCTTCCCATTCTCTTGACTAGGGTCACAGCTAATAAATACCGACGGTCAAATTAGCCCTAGATTTTTCTATTCCTTATTTTTAAATGATTTGGGAGCTTTCCCCCTTTAGTCAGCTGGAGCAAGTTCCTTCTGGAACAGTCCCACTATGTCAGGGTTGGACAAAAGGTCCTCCGCCTCAGCCTGGATAGTTTGGGGAGTTGTTGATCAGGCAGAAGGAGTAGGAAGATACTATGGCAGAATCTAGCCCATGTTCAACATAGGACCTCGAAAATGTAGGATGCTTAATAAACAATTATAGCCATGTCCCCTGTGGCAGGAGTAGAAAAATCTCTGAGGTAGGATGATTTGACATGAATCAGGGGGACTCTGGGATAAACAATTGAGCTGGTCCTCTTCTAGGTTGCTATTTTTTTCTATTCAACTTCAGTGTTCTCCCATTCTTCCAGGCATTTTGCCCTCTGATCTATCCTTCATGGGCTGCTACAGTATTTCCTAGTCCTCCTATGCAGAGACTCAGTCCCCATGGTGCTGCCATCAGCCTTTCCTTCTCTCCATCTCTAAGGTACTAACTCAAGCTACAACTTTAGTCCTTTATTCCCCCATAGGGACAGCAGGCAACAAAATGGACAGAGCACCAGCCTTGGACACTTACTAGCTGTGTGACCCTGGGAAAGTCACTATGCCCAGTTTGCCTCAGTTTCCTCATTTGTAAAATGAGCTGGAGAAAGAAATGGCAAACTGTTCTAGTATCTCTGGCAAGAAGACTCCAAATGGAATCACAAAGAGTTAGACACACCTGAAAAACAACTGAATGACTATCCTTTACCTACTGCTAGAGGTATCTTCCTTTTTCAAGATATGACTTAGATTACTCCCCCACTCCTTAGTCTGGTACCCAAGGCCTTCTCTTCATCATAGCTGCTGCTACCATCAACACATTTCCAGTCTTTCCTTTTATTACTTAGAATAAATAAAAAAACCATCGGATGCCAGAACTGAAAGGACCCTAAGAGACTAGCTAGTCTTTGAGAAAACTGTGGCCCCTCAAAGTGGAAAGGACTTAAGATCACATGATGAATCAATGGCAGAACTAGGACCAGGACCCTGGTCTCCCAGTTCATTGTTAGATATTCTTCCCATTGGACCCACAATCACTCTGTTTTGTTCTTACTGGACCCACAACACAACCACTCGGTTCTGGGATAGAGATCACTAACCCGCAAACTTCATTCACTCAAACCATTTCTCTGCTAGGAATGTCCTCTTCTAGAGGAATGCCTCTCTGCCAATTGGTGGCCATCCCTTTTTTCAAGATCCAGATTAAAAATACTTCCTCCAAGAAAGCTTCTTTAACTAATTCAACCCACCTTTGCCCAGTGCCTCCTTCCACACTCCCTCCTTACTTACATTTCACGACCTTGTGTACATTTGAGTTCGAGCCATGTCATCTGTTCCCCTTTCCCACCCCTCCTTGATGATTGCCTCTCCCAGACAATTATTTCACATAAAACCCCAACTTTGATTCATTCCCATCAATCTCATTATCAAGACAGCTCTGCCCCGGTTCTTAGACTGGAAGAGATGGGGCAGATGTTAGTTTACTTCCCTGTACACCATTCTTGTAACTTTTACCTCTTTAGAATGTTAGCTCTTCAAGGGCAAAGACTATCTTTGTTTTTCATAACTGTATCCCTCAAACTTAGCACAGTGTTTGGCAAGTCAACAAGCATTTATTAGTAAATCCAGGCATGGTAAGTGCTTGATAAAAGTGTTTCCATTCATTTGCTCAGCCTGCCTAGCTTCCCATTTCAAGCTCATCTCCTGGCTCATTCCTCCTTTTGCTTGATTTGAAATCACAAGAACCTTCCTCCTACCCCCCCTTCCCCCTTCCAAATCAGAGACTCTAGATGTAGAAAGACCAAACTCCTCATTTTGCTAATGAGGAAATGAAGATTGGTGGATGGGGGGAAAGCTTGCTCATGGTCCCATGGGTAGTTAGTGGTAGAGTTGGAAATTGAACTCTGGTCTTCTTGCCCCCAAATTAATTGTCCTTTCCAAGTACTGTAGATTTACCAATTGAGTCTGATTCCCAGTAACATGTTTAAAAAAAACCCTTCCCTGACTCTCTAGCTCCTATCAAACTACTCAGTATCACTATTGGTATGATGAGTCCTCTCTTTCCCCCTAGAACCCTCTTCTTAGACTGGGAGATCCCTGAGGGCAGAGACTAAGCCTGTATTTCCTGTCTTCTTCTCCAGACTGTAGGACCCTGATTGCTCCTTCCCTGTACCTCCCAGACCATGAACCCCCTGCTCTTTTTTCTTCTCCCTATATTATAATCTCCCTGAAGGTAGAGCCAGGAGCTGTTACTCTTTTCCTTGCACAAGCATCCTGCATTGTAGGGATGGACACATAGGGTTTGGGGAGTAAGAGACTCAGTAAATCCTCATTGGTTGTCAGTTGTCAATTAAATTAAATGCTTTCAATTGATAAGGTCCTAGGTTATATATTCCATTGTGGGGAACTGAGTCTCTTTGGGAGAGGAATTGAGGACTTAGTCTAGCCCAAATGTGTCACCATCCAGTCAACAGCCCTGGGCTATAGTAAATACTACACTTATGTTTCTGAGAGCCATCTTTATTGACCACAGAAGACATTTCCTCACCTGTCAGGCAGGAGGGGAAAGTACACTCTGGCTCCAGGCCCGAAGCTACTGTATGAGTCAATAAAGGGACTCTTATCTGATCTCATTCACCTACAAGATTGAAGTGGAGTTTAGGGGAAGTCCAGTAGGCTCCTTAAGCAGCTCCTTATCTCAGCCCTGTAAAAGGTGGAACTTAGAAGTCCCAAAAGAGCTTACAATGCCTCAAAGCACTGGGATGGCCTGTGCTAAGTCCTGTAAGCCCTCAGAGAAGCTGTGACACCTGGCCAGTCCAGGACATAAAGCACTGGGGTCTGGCAATTAGAAGACCAGAGTTCAAGTCCAAGCTGTTCCAACTCCCTTCATAGCCTTCCCTTCCCTGGACCTCAGTTTTCCTATCTGCTAATCTCTAACAAGGGGGTTAGGCTAGAGGATCTCTAAGGTCTTTTTCTTATCCTGACCTTCTAGAGTCATGTGGCCAAAAACAAAGACATACAGCATCATGGCCAAGGACATTGAGCCCCAAACCCCTCATTTTATATATGATAGAAACAAAAACCCAAAGAGAAGAAATATAAGGACTGGAAATGCCCTTGAATGGCATCTCTTCCAACTGTTCTCCCAATCGAGGATCTCTATGACAGTCTCCTGGCAAGCAATCATCCAGGGAAGGGAAATCACCAATGTCTTCTCACCACTCCCATCCCTCCAATCCCAGCCCATTCTCCATTAGGGACACAACGGATTTCTTGTTTATTTTCTCTTTCATCAGTTGAGAGTTTATGAATTGAGTTTTCCTGGTAGAGTAAGAGTACCTTGTCATTCAAGGTCCTGGGAATCAGTTTTGACTTCTCTCTTATTCCTCTGACATATCTTTTTGAATTGATGGCAGTCCATTTCCTAACAGGCTCATGGCTGAAATAGGAACTAGGGATTGACAGAGCCTCTTGTCCAGCAAACCTGTATCTGAGCTAAAGGCTCCTACTCCTCCCACCCCCTCCATATTCTCTGCGATCCAGGGACCCTGGCCTTCTTGATATTCCTTGAACCAGACACTCCATCACCAGACCCTGGGCATTTTCTCTGGCTGTCTTTTGTGCCTGGAATACTCTTCCTTCTTCATCTCCCTCTCCTGGCTTCCTTTGAGTCTCAGCTAAAGTCCTACCTTCTACATGAAATTTCTCCTGATCCCCTTTAAGTCTAGTGCCTTCCCTCTGAATTATCCTGTCTATATTCTGTTTGTACATAGTTGTCTGAATGTCTCCCCCGTTGGACAGTGACCTCCTTGGGGACAGACTGTTTCTTACCTCTTTGTATCCCTAGCCCTTAGAATAGCCCAGGCAAACAGTAAGTGTTTAATAAATGTTTATTGACAGACTGACTACTCTGAGTATCTGGATAATGTCAGGAGTTTCTTGGTTGAATACTGAGCCATTAGTCTATAGGAAACTTGACTTGAAGTCAGAAGATCTGAGTTCAAATTTCACCTCACACATTTATTAGCTATTAGACCGTGGGGAATCATGGAGTCTTCCTTACATTGGTTTCCTCATCTCAATGGCTTTTAAGGTTCCTTCCCCTTCTCAATCTCTGATTCTAGATTAACGGTGCTTCTGTACTTCAGCAGTCAGTGATTTCCTCAGTACAGATATCTGTCACCACCTTCACCCCCACTCCAGGTAGTTCCTAATCTCTCTATGACCTAGTAGGAGGTATTTGCAAGTAGCTGTGGCTGAAGCATTTTTCACTGTGTTACCCATCTGGAGAGAATTCTCTCATAACTGAGCTCAGCTAGGTTCTCGGACATCAATATAGTGGGACGACACATGTACAAGCTAATATGTACTAGATCTACTCAAAGGGTAGAGGACTTGATAGAAAGGGGACTGGGTATGGAGTCAGAGGACTGTGTTACTACTACCTGTGCTACCCTGAGAAGATGACTTCTGTCTGAGCATCTCTTCCTTACCTGTAAAATAATGGATGTGGACCTAGATGATCCCTGGATTCTCTCTCAGCTCTAAACATTTTAGGGTTGGGTTTAGTGATTAGGTATTGGAGGGGTAGCTAGATGAACAGAATGCCAGGCCTGGAGTCAAGAAGAATTGAGTTCAAATCTGGCCTCAGATACTTTCTCAATATGGGACCATGGGCAGATCACTTAACTCTGTTTGCCTTAGTTTCCTCAACTGTAAAATGAGCTGGAGAAGGAAATGGCAAACCACCCCAGTATCTTTGCCAAGAAAATCTCCAATGAGGTCTAGAAGAGTCAGACACAACTGAGAAGGCATTGGAAGGGGGGACACTAGTAGACAAATTAATAAAAAATAATAGTTTTACAAATTGTAAAGACAAACAACTTTGAAAGACTTTGAAAGCAATGACTGACCGTTATTTCTGAGGAATTGTATGTTATACATATTATATAATCTATAATACTATAATTGTAGTGTTAATAACAAGTTGTAACATCATAACATTATTATTATGTAACATTTAAATGTCATAAAAGACTCCAAATATAGATTAAAGCTTTGGTTTGGAAGATTCTTTAAACTATGCATGCTTGTGATTGGTTTTGTTTTCTTGCCTTCTTGATGTGGGGATAGAAAGAAGGAAAAAGGAAAGGAAGTAAAAAGGAGAACCTGAAAACAAAATAAATTTTTAAAAAGAATACAAATAAATAATACAAATGTAGATTTTATTGAACTTCAAAAGATGAGAAAAGAATAAAATGATTATAATAAGAGGGAGAGGGACTCGACTTGTGATTTCAGTGGTCAGGGAACTCCTGGGTGAGGAAGTTCCTTCTATTAGTTCAAATGGCCACTTTCACTGCAATTTCTTGTTTTAGAACATTGTCTGGGCATGAATAAAGCAAGTGGCATGCCCAAGATCAAACTGTCATTATGTGACTAAGGTGGGGCTTGGACCCTGAGCTTTCAGGTCTAAAGGCCAGCTCTCTCCAATAAACTAATCTCTCTCAATGATGATGGTGATAACATAGTTACATTTTACATAGCAATTTGCAAAACATTTTTCTGCTATTCATTTACTTTTGTAGCTTCTTAACCTGGAGTGTCCTCAGAAAGGGGAGAGTGAATTTGGTGCCAAAGAAAGATTCAGGCAAAGTACTAAGAGAAAATCAAAGAAGAAAAGATAATTTTTATCAGGGAAGTATTGGGTCAGAGGAGGAGAGGCTGATGGGGAAGAAGAGGGTATGGTTCAGAGAATCCAACAAATATTTATTAAATGCCATAGGGAAAGAACTATGCTAGTGACAGGGAATATAGAGGAAGGAAGGAAGGAAGGAAGGAAGGAAGGAAGGAAGGAAGGAAGGAAGGAAGGAAGGAAGGAAGGAAGGAAGGAAGGAAGGAAGGAAGGAAGGAAAAAGGAAGGAAAAAAGGAAGGAAAGAAGGAAAAAAGGAAGGAAGGAAAGAAGGAAGGAAGAGATGAATTGGTACTTATCTCTTAGAGTATGCATTCTACTGAAGGCTGGGTTTCAATTCATGAAGGAGAGTGTACCTAAATGGGCCCTTGGAAGAAAATAGGAGAAAGACAGAAGAAAGTAGGATGAGAACCAGGGGTGATGTAGAGAGCAGTCCATTTGGGGTGGAATGAAAAGTACATTTAAAAAAAACAGTTTTAGAGAACATATTTTTAATGTTTTTCGTGATTTCTCATGGTGCAGAGGAGTGGTGAGGGAGAGGAGTTTCTTTGTTTAAGAAAACTGTTAGTAAAAAAAGTATTTGAGAAGGAGTGGTTTGAGATAAAGCTGGAAAGGCAGATTATTGCTCAAACTATCCATGTACTGTGGCTTGCATGCTGACATTAGGGAGTTAGTACACTATATTTGTTTCTTGTGGGTAGGAATATCAGCTTGTTGGGAAGGTGATTCTGTCAAAGTGAATGAGTTGGAGAGAGGCTAGCCTGGTGAGAGGGAGACCAATGAGGAGATCATTGCATTAACCTAAATGGGAGGAGCTGATAGCTTCTTCTCCAGTGGTGGGAGTGTGAATAGAGAGGAAGGGATTGAGATTGTGAAGATAAGAGCTACAAGACTTGGCATTTGATTAGGAGCTGGAGGGGAAGGGAGAGAGGAGTCAGATATAACTGAGCTTTGCAGGCTGGGTCTCTTGGAGGACATCAGTGCCTGTCAGAAAATAGGGAAATTGGGAGAGGGACGGTTTAGGTCTCGATGTGTTGGATTTCAAATTCTGGGAGAAAAATACAAATTCTTAGAAACAGACATGAAACTCTGAGGGTGTGATGGGACTAGGGTTGCAAGAGTATTGAATCCCAAATTTGGAGATGGAAGGGGACTTTTAAAGTCATCTAGTCCAATCCTTTTCATTTTCTAATTGGGGAAACTGAGGCCCAGAGAGATTATGGACCTTACTCATGGTCACACAGGTGGTCAATGGCAGAGCCCACATTTGAATATCCAGTTGTCCAAATCCGTTAACCATATTTGGGAGTCAACTATAAAAAGGTAACAATGGTGGCCATGGGAGGGCATAATGTTACCAATGTAGAGAATCTAAAGAGATGGGAAGGGGGCAGCTAGGTGGCTCTGCGGATGGAGAGCCAGGCCCAGAGATGGGAGGTCCTGGGTTCAAATCTGGCCCCAGACACTTCCTAGCTGTGTGACCCTGGGCAAGTCACTCAACCCCCATTGCCTCGCCCTTACCACTCTTTTGCCTTAGAACCAACACACAGAATTGATTCTAAGATGGAAGATAAAGGTTTAAAAAAATAAATAAATTGAGTTGTTTAAAAAAATAATAAAGAGATGGGAAGACTTTGGACTGAAACTTGGGAGATGCCTGTGTTTAAGGAAGTAGGAGGAAGACTTAATGGCCAGGAGGAGGCCTACTTTTGAGAGAGAGATTTCATTAGAGTGATGGAAATGGGAGCCATCTGACTTCTTTTTATCAAAAGTCCATGTAACTCTGAAACACTGTCTATTTTCAATCAATCAGGAACTTGAATTTTGTTCTCTTATAAATTTGATTGTGACATGCTGTGTACCTAATCAGTTATACTGATAGATCACTCTATTGTTAAGATTATTTTTAGAAGTTATTTTTTGAATAATAATTTATTAATGGAACTTATTTTCGTCTGTCTCATATTGTTTCTGCTCAGTGCTCCATAAACACTGTACCAGCCTTCGCCTAAACACAGGGACATTTTGACCTGACCTCTGCCTTCACCTGGATCTCATCTCAAAATTAGGCGCTTTGTAATAATATTGGAAAGAACATTAGACTGGGTTTCAGGAGATCTGAGTTCTAGAAACAGATTTGCTACTAATCTCACTGTGTGACTTTGGGCAAACCCTCTCTGGGCCTCTGCAAAAGGATGGTATTGGAAATGATGATCTTTATTTATTTTAAACCCTCACCTTCTGTCTTCGAATCAATACTGTGTATTGATTTCAGGGCAGGAGAGTGATAAGGACTAGGAAATGGGGGTCAAATGACTTGTCCAAGGTCACACAGCTAGGACGTATCTGAGGCTAGATTTGAACCCAGAACCTCCCATCTCCAACCTGGCTCTTTGTCCACTGAGCTACCTAGCTGCTTTTAAGAGCTTTGAATCCTATGACCTTGTAATTCTGAAAATGGCTGTATTAAAACCACCCTTTTGGAGAGATTTGGAGTCTATCTAAGCATATCCAAAGCTCTGCTAACCTTGAGAATTAGCATAGTTCATCAGGTAACAAATATTAAGATTTGAGGAATACTGAGAAAGCCCTCCAATTCTTCTCCCCTGTTAGCCTGCCCAATTTCTTGAAATTCTACCATTTGAGATGAATTCCTTTGGATCTTGAATGTGTTTTGGACTTCCAGTCTTTTATTGAAATGCAGACAGCTCTGGAAGGGGTAAGACTTAGAGTTTTTATCAATTAAGACCTTAGTAGGGTAGAGGTTAGTTGATAGATAATTAGGAACATGATCCCCAGAGAATGGAACCTGGTGGGTAGGAAGGGGGAAAGGAAGGAGATTGTACATACCCAAAACCAAATTTCACCAAATTTACCGCTTTGTTGAAGACTGGAGCTTGTTGGCTGGGTGCATGAAATGACCCTTACCACTTCCATGATTCTGATGGATCCAGTTATTACTGATGGCAATTTATTACCCAGCTCAGAGGTGGAGAAAGTGGTAGGCCAACAGAGCCCAGGCCATGAGCCGCCATGTTTATTTCATCTAAAGCTAGCCAGCGTCTCCATGGCCAAAGTCAAGTATTGAGACGCCGATACGGAAGAGTGCCCCTTTACCCTTCAGTGGGAGGGAGTCTTCCCAGGGTCCCTCTCTGTGGGCACGGGTGATGGTGTGTGAGTGAGAAATCAGTTATCAGTATGAGAGGGCTTTACCAGCAGTGGCTGGTGGCCTTTTGACCCAGGAACCTGGGAGAGGAAGAGATCTGAAAAGTGGGGCCTCTAATTGCTCCCCCACCTTGGAGAGCACCAGTCTGACAGGTGGAAGAGGCAGCCCCTGTGTCCAGCCACAGTCCTTTGGCCCAGTGGAGTTGGGCTCAGCTTCCACTTGGATCAATTTGATGGATTCTCTTTAGAAATATGCGTTCACCCCAGACTTTAACACGCCTCTTTCTGTACCAGCTTACCCCACTTTGCTAGAAAAGGAACGCAGTTTCTCTTCGGGGATATAGCAGAGAGAGAACAAAAACTGGGGATGGTCTCTCTCCCTCTCCGTAAAAAGCCAGACCAGGCGCATAGCGTGAGGAGGGGGCTGTGGCACACTGGGAGCATTTGGGGGAATGGAAATGGGGAAGAACTCTGTCCAGAAAGCCAAGTTACAGCAGTCCCTAGGCCATCAGCGATGGGGAAATCTCCCGGAATCCAGAGCTGCTCGCCCAGGGCCTGGTGGGACCAGCCGTTAGCTTGGGAAGAGGGGCCCATGTTGGGCTGCAGCCATAGCCACGATCGGGATCATTGCCTGGAAAGCCGGGCCGTTAGGCGGCTGTTCTGCCGAGCTCCTTCCACTCTGTCTTTCCTCAGTGTCCTGCATGGCTGAAAATACCAAACATCTTTTGCTCAGGATCCAAGAGGAGGTTTGCAGGGGACGAGCATGTGCATTCCCTGCTCGCCGCCCTCTTTATGGTGCTAAAATACCCAGATTCGACCCGCCTCCCCCAAAGAAAGAGAAGCAGGTGGGGCTGAGGGGAGCCGGGGATGAATCATCCCTGGAAAAGGGAAATTGCTTTTTCCGTTGCTGGTGAAAGGCAGCCCAGCATGGAGGCATCCTCGCTTCGCCGGCCTTTTGTCCTTGGTTAAAAAAACCCAAACCAAACCCAGCAACCAAGGACTGCGGGCCGGAAGACAAAACTCACCTCTGCTCGGGGGGCCAACGATCTGGGCTCTGGCTCTCCCTCGCCATCCTTCTCGCCCACACGCCTGCGCAGGCCCTGTGCACACTGGCACATGCTCTCTCCCACGCTGCCACCGGGAGACACTGACACAGACTGGCGGGAGAGGCCCTTCATTGTCATGCGAGAGGGCTGCCCGGAGGCCGCAGGCTACCAGGGACTCTGAGGCCCACCAAGAAGCCAGCCTCCCCTTCCTCTCCCCCAGGAGACTGGCCTTTGTGAATCTGCAGTGGGAGGCCCCGGCTGGCATTTCAGTCCTGCTTCAGCTGTTTGCACACACACACACACACACACACACACTCACACACACACACACACACTCTCACAGAGGTATATATAGTTATTTTATAGATAATATATAAAACAGATATGATATAATTATATATTAATATGGTTATACATCATGTTATATATAATAAATATGATATAACATGTGTTATTATATATTATAATATATGTTATAATAAATGTTAAATATAATATTTTTATGTTATAATTATAAAAATAATTATTTAGAATAAATATGTTACGTATAGTACATTTAAACAGATGTGTATATATGCAGCATATAGAGTTGTATATACACATTTAAATATCCATACACACATCTGTGCACATAGTCTTCCCCTCTAAAATGAGGGTGTTGGGCCAGATGGTCTCCAAGGTTCATTCCAGCTCTAAACCTATTCTAAGGACCTAGAGAGGAGGAATGGGTTTATGTTTTGTTTCTGTTTTAGAATGGCCCAGTAGAGGCAGCAGTGGCAGGGGTCATTCCATTTGTGTGTGTGTGTGTGTGTTGTTTTATTTTGTTTTTTAAACCCCTTAACTTCCATCTTAGAATCAAGGGCAGAAGAGCAACAAGAGCTAGGCAATGAGGGTTAAGTGACTTGCTCAGGGTCACATGGCTAGGAAGTGTCTGAATCCAGCTTTGAACCCACAACCTCCCATCTCTAGACCTGGCTCTCCATCCACTGAGCTACCCAGCTGCCCCCTCCACTTAGTTTTCTAAGGACTCGATAATTTGGAGTCCACAGAGACTAGGTTCAAACCCCATCTCTGAAACTGACCATTGATATGATCATGGGCAAGCCACTGGATAACCTCTCTAAGCCTCAGTTTCCTGATCTGTAAAAGGTGGTAGTGATCCTTGCAGTGTGGGCCATCTCCTCCATAGTCTCTAAGGAGAAGGGTAATGAAAGTAGGGTGAGTGGGGCTCTCTCCCAGGCTGCCAACATAAAGGAGATGTGTTTCCTTCCCATACAGTCCTGTGTGCCGCCATCTTGGCTTCTCATTGTCTTCTGTGATTCCCCAGGACATGTGGCGCTTCTTCTAAAAGTCCCACTTCTTCTCCAGGGTCCAGTTTTCCTCCTCTGCTCTCAGGGTTTGGGGCATCGTGGCTGCTGACCATGCCACAGGGGCCAGGGCTGGACTGTATGGGGACAGGCTAGGACAACCAGGAGCTCTTCAGCCCGAACTTGCCCCAGGTACCAGAATTCCTAGTTCCGCCTCCCTTCCAGGTACTTCCTGGTTCTGGCCGCTGCCCCTTCTATAAGACAGTTACTCATTTCGGATCCTGGGCAGAGAGAAGTATCTCTAGTTGGGGAGGGGAGGTTCAGTCTGGCTGCAGATGCCAGGGTCGGGGATGGGAGTGGGACGGTAATACAGTGCTGTCTAAGCGTTGGACTTTGGAGTTTGACCAAAGAGGATTTAATTTTTACCCCAAATGCAGAATAAGTTTTGTTGCATTTTCAGCAGCCTTGAAGAACCTTTGGTAATCCTAGGGAATAGGTGGAAACTGCTTGCTCATTCATTTAGCAAATTTCTATTGAGTTTCCACTGCAGATGTGAACCCTCCTCTCCATTCTCCTGTCAGCCACTGGAATTATTACCTCTCCTGTGGACCATCTCAACTTCGTCCGTCGTCTCTCCCCCTTCCAATCTGTCCTGCATGCTCTCCTCTTCCCTAATATGTGAGCCTAAATTCACATTCAAAACCTTCCACCTGTCATTGTTTCTTATCCAAATAATGAAATTTGTCATTCTGTAGACTTTTAGAATTTGTAAAGATCTTATCTCAGAGCTAGTCTTTGTCTCTGTTCTACTGATGAGGAAACTAGGCTCAGAAGAATTAAGTTACAGGCTCACGCAGTTAGGAAGAATAAGAGGAGATATTTGAATATAGGCTTTCCTGACTATTTATTCTGTCATTTTCAGTCATGTCAGACTCTTCTTGACCTTGTTTGGGGTTTTGTGAGCAAAGATACTGGGGTGGTTTGTCATTTTTCTTTTTCAGCTCATTTTACAGATGAGGAAACTGAGGCAAATGAGGTTAAATGACTTGCCCAGGGTCGCACAACTAGTTAAGGTTTGAGGCTGGATTTGAACTCAGGAAGATGAGTCTTCTTAACTCTAGGACTATCCACTGTGCCACCTAGCTGTCCACATGCCATCTATTTATCTACTTTGACTTTGGCCTAACTTTCCAAGCCATTCTCCTAGTACTCTTTTCTTAAACCCTTACTTTCTATCTTAGAATCAATATTGTGTATTGGTTACAAGGCAGAAGATTGACAAGGGCTAGGCATTGGGGGTTAAGTAACTCACTTGGAAATAGGTCTTGATCAATTGACACATGTAAAACCCAGTGGAATTGTGCATCGGCTATGGGAGGGGGATGGGGGAAGGGGAGGGAAAGAACATGATTCTGGTAACCATGGAAAAATATTCTTAATTAAATGAAATTTTCAAAAAAAAAAAAACAAATAAAACAAATTGTAAACAAAAACAAAACAAAGAAAGCAGTGGTAGCAATTATGATCTCAGACTGATTTTAATGGACTACTATTGCTCCATAAGAAATGATGTATAAGATAATCACAAAAAAACCTGGAAAGGCTTTATATGAAGTGGTGAAAAGTGAAGTGAGCTGAACTAGGAGAACATTGTATACAGTAACTGTGAATGACATTATCAACAGTGCAAGGATCTAGGATAGCTCCAAGGGACTCATGATGAAAAAGGCTATACAGTACTATAGAATGAACTGATGAAATCTGAGTGAAGATCAAAGCATGTCATTCTTCACTTTATTTTCTCCATGAATTTTTCTCTAGTGTAAAAGATATGTATTGATTAACATAGAAGTATGTATTGTATAATAACACACATGTGATCTATATTATATTACCTGCCATTTTAGGGAAGGGATAGAGGTGGGAGAAAGAGAGAGAATATAGATGAAAATGTCAGAAAACAATTATTGAAAATTGTACTGACATTATCTGGGAAAAAACTTTAAAAAGCAATGTGGGTTATTATTGTAAGGGATGGACAGTTAGATAGCTTGGCAAATAGAGCGCCAGATCTGGAGTCAAGAAGATCTGAATTATAATCTGGCTTTAGACATTTACTATCTGTGTAACTTTGGGCAAGGCTCTTGACCCTATTTGCCTCTGTTCTTCATCTGTAAAATGGACTGGAAAAAGAATGACAAATCACTTCAGTATCTTTGCCAAGAAAACTCCAAATGGGACCACAAAGAGTTGGACATCCTTGAAAACAACTGAACAATAACAGTGTAAGGGATAGATAAGAGGGGACTCATCTCTGGAAGAGATTCAGGAATGTGATTGATTCCAGACTTCTTAACCAGCCCATAGACTCTATGGAGGAGGGATAGAATGACTCATTTTGGGGAATGATTTCAGAGACCCTGGAAAGCTTCCAAAAACGTCTCAGGACACCTCTCCTGGTCTCTCTTTATGCTTGATCTTACCCTATTAGGTCAGCCCTAGGGCATATTTCCTAATTGTTATTATTGTTGTTGTTCAGTTGGGTCAGACTCTTCATGACCCCATTTAGGGTTTTCTTAGCAAAGATACTAGAGTGGCTTGCCATTTCTTTCTCTAACTCATTTTATAGATGAAAGAACCTGAGTTAAACAGTGTTAAGTGACTTGTCCAGAGTCGCACAGTTAGGGTCTGGGGCCAGAATTGAACTCAGAAAGAGTCTTCCTGACTTCAGGACTGGCATTCTATCCACTGTGCTATCTAGCTTCCCCTTTTCCTTATAAATATGTATTCTTAATGTACAAAACTGCTCCACTCTTCTCCCTTCCCTCCAAACTATTCTGTTCTTTTTGAATAATGTAAACCTTCCAGTGACATAAAGCTCCATAGCTCTTCATAGTGATATTTTTGTGACCTTTTTTTGGGTGAGGGATCAGTGTTTCTTGGCAAAGATACTGGGGTTGATTTGCTATTTCATTCCCCAGCTCATTTAACAGATTAGGAGACTGAGGCAAACAGGGTTAAGTGACTTTTCCAGGGTCACACAGCTCAGAAGTGTCTGAGGCTAGATTTAAACTTAGACCTTCCTGACTCCAGGTGCTCTGTCCACTGTGCCACCTAGCTGTCCAATATATATGTAAACCAACTTAACTGGAAGATTGACTAAGCTGTTCTCTTCTGTAAACTGGCCAGCAGGAGCTATTCAAGTGCAAGAGACATTTGGACTTTAAACTCAAATTCCAATGAAATTCTCTTTGGAAATACATCTATTTAGTTTCTGCACAAACAAAACTAGTGAAGTTTCAAATACAAGAAAATGAGTTAATTGGGGGGGGGTATCCAAGATATATAAAGAATGGATACAAATCTAGATGACCAAGAGCCATTCTTGGCAGCAGATTGGATATGTGGAGTGAGAGAGTGAGGAAGACTGGAGGATAAGACCTTGGTTGTGAGCCTAAAGGATTGGGATGGTGGTGATGGCTTCAGTAGTAACAGGGAGATTAAGAAGAGGGGAGTATTTGGGGAAAGACTTATTGGTTATGGACAGGGGAGTAGTAATATCTGAATATAACCGTATGTTCAAAGAAAAAATCAGTAAAACTTAAAAATAAAACTAGGTGGGGTTGAACTATCTTTTCTCTAGGGCCTCTTTTAGCTCTAAGTACTGTGATCTATTTTTTCCCTCTGACTTAAGTAAAGTAACTACACTGGGATTTAAACCTAAGCCTTTTGACTCCAAGTCCAGTATTCCTTCCACAACCCCAGGAATAAATCAAGGTATGAAAAGCAAGTATTTATTAAGTCTCTACAATGTTTTAGACATTGTGCTAAATGCTAGTTTCTAGCTTACTTTTCTGTAGGGCTTTATGGTACACAAAGGGCTTTTCCCATAATTATACTAACAAATAAGTAATACCTCACATAGTAATCAATTAATAAATGCTTTCTCACCATTTCTCCCATTTTGCAGAGGAAGGAACAATGGTTCAGTGGCCTTGTCCAAAATCACACAATTAGTGTGCTTGAGAGACTTCAATCCATTTAACGCTCAAGTCCAGAACTTCTTCTAGTAACATCTTTGCCTTAGACCAGGCCTTTTTACATTTAATGTCATGCCATTTGTCTGAAAATGCTGTAGTCTTTCTTTCTCTAAGCCTCTCTAACCTTGAGAACATCTCTACAGTGTCACTGATGGGGGCCTTCGCTACAACTTTACCAATCTGGATAGATTTTTGGATCTTCTCTGGGAGAACCAACTCATTCCAGGTAAATAATCAGGAAACAATGTAGTCATTAGAATTCCAATAAATTCTTAAAAAATTAAAAAATTCTGGCGAATCCTTTAGTCCCAGGAATGGAGAGATAATTAGGAACCAAAAGAGATATGTAGGTCTAGTTCTGGCTCTTTCCCTTCTTAACTGTGGGATGGTATCACTCACCTCTCAAACATTTTCAATGACTTCCTTTTGCTTTCAAGATTAAAACCAAATTCTCTTTCTCCAGCCTTACTCTCTATGACTTCCTTTATGTAGACTCTCAGTTTTGACTCACCGAGTCTCCTTATTGTCATTCTCCTTATTTATCTCTCATGACTGATATTTCTATGCATCTCCATTACAAATTCCCCTACCAATAGTCATCTAGCTTCTCATTGGAGATCTCTAGTGATGAAAAACCCAGTATCTCCAAACTGGACTTTTGGTTATGCCATTTTCCCTGCCTATGATGCCCTTCTGTTGATCTTGGCTGATTTCAGAATATAGCACCCAGCCTTCTTAGTCTAGAGAGTCTAGCATCTTCCTTTCCCTTACTGATCTCTCCAGTTTCTGAACTCAGATGACTGAAGGAGTGAATGAAGCCAGCCAACCCATCAAGGGCAAACTGAACCCCTATTGGTCACTGGCTCTTACCGTCTGTGTCCCCATTAGCAGATCAGGCCATTTGTACCCATTGGTGAAAGGTACCTTAAGGAGGCTAAAAAGTATTGTCATGTATTTAAGGGTTCGAGTTGATGGGGAGTCCATCTGGATACTTCACCGATTTTGAGGACAAGAAGCAGGTGTATGAATGGAGAAACCTGATCACTCTATTGGCTAAGAGATACATCAGTAAGTCTTGAAAAACCTCAGTGTGGGGACCATATAATCTTTATTATTTTCTTTATCTTCCTTTGTATTTTCTGCCTCTTTCTTCTCCCTTTCTCTTTTTCTCTCCTTCCCTCTCTTTTCCCTTCTCTTTCCTCCCTTCCCTCCTTATTTCTCCCCCTTTCTCTTGGGCCTTCTGTCCCTAACTCTCTTCTTTGCCTCCTTCTCTACCTGTTTCTCTCTTCTCCTTTTTTCTTTCTCCTTTTCCTGTATTTCTAGAGGTCTGAATTTTTCCTTTTTTTGGATAGCAGACATTGATCTGTAATGACAAAAAAATACACCGACAAAGTTTACCACATAGTTTCCAAAATGTAAAAAGAAAAAAAAGGAACCCCCATTAGACATTAGACAAAAAATTTGCATTGTTCATTGTAGCACTATTGGTAATAAAAAAAAAAAGTTTGTGCACTTTTATGTGAAGATCCTTCTCTTATATCATTTGAAAAGATGAACAAGGCCCACTTCCCTCATTTTACTTCTCCCTTCTGTTTTTGAAAGGCAGTTTTTCACCAAGCTTAAATGCAAGACTATCTGACTATTTATTTTATTTTTTAAAACCCTTACCTTCCATCTTGGAATCAATACTGTGTATTGGTTGCAAGGCAGAAGAGTGGTAAGGACTAGGCAATGGGAATTAAGTGACTTGCCCAGGGTCACACAGCTGGGAAGTGTCTGAGACCAGATTTGAACCTGGGACCTACCATCTTTAGGTCTGGCTCTCAATCCACTGAGCTACCCAGCTGCCCCCTATCTGACTGTTTAGAAGAAAGATATGGCCACAACCTCCGGATGGTTTCTAGGGTTGTGTTATTCTAAGCTTAATCTTTCCAGAATGAGCAAACACTGTCCAGTCTTTGCTATGATTTTATAATAAATGTGTTCATTTACAAATTCCTCTACCAATAATCCTCTAGCTTCTCCTTGGAGATCTCCTAGTGATGAAAAATTCAGCCTCTCCAAAGGTAGCTCACACTGCTCAGCCGTTTGGCCAACTTAATCATATGTCATCTTCCAGGCACTGTACTAAATCCTGGGGATATAAAGAAAGGCCCAAGACAGTCCCTATCCTCAAGGAACTTACTGTCTATTGGGGGAAACAAAGTGCAAACAACTAAATAAAAACAAAATATTTACAAGATAAATTGGAGGTAATCAACCATGGGAAGAGAATAGCATTAAGAGGACCACAAAAGGTTTCTTACACAAGACCTTTAGCTGATCCTTGAAGGAAGCTGGGGAAGGAGGAGGTAGAGATGACTTGTAGAGTTCTAATTGTTAGCAATTTTTCTCCCATTGAATCTAAATCTGCTTCCATGACTTCCCCTCCAGTTCTCCTAGTTCTACCCTGCAAGGCCACAGCAAGGCAAGTATATTCATGATCATAGAGCCAGACTCCAAAGGCCATCTGGTCCAGCCTTCTTATTGAAAGATGAGGAAATTGACCCAAAGTGATTAAGGGACTCGCCCAAGGTCACATAAGTATGAGGTGTCAAAGGCAATATTTGAACCCCAAAGTGTGTTCTCACCAAGAACATACAAGTCAAATCTCTCTCCTGAATGGTAAACCTTCAGATCCTTAAAAGATAGTGATTGTATGATGAGGACCTAGCGAGAGATGGAACCCGAACAACCCTTACCTTCTATCTTCGAATCAATACTGTGTATCAGTTCCAAGGCAGAGAGTAGTAAGAGCTAGACTATGGGAGTTAAGTAACTTGTCCAGGGAAATGTCTGAGGCCATTTTTGAACCCAGGACCTCCTGTCTCTAGGCCTGGCCCTTGATCCACTGATCCACCTAGCTGTCCCAATAAAGTGACTTTAGTCAGGTTGATTCCTCTCCCTGTGCCTTAGTTTCTCTTCTGGCAATTGAGGGGTGTCTCAAGATCCCTTCTCTACTCTGACATTCCCAATTCTAAGGTCTCTTTTACCTCTGACATTTTGTATTCTATGTTCCAATATCTTTCCCTCTGACATGCTATATTTTTTTTCCACTATGTCTCAGACTAGAGGATCTCCAGGGATATTTAATAAATATTTAAAACTTTCTTTTATAGTTGTTATTCAATTTTCTCCATTTCCATAGTCAATATTTATATCTGTAAGCAGATAGTGACAAGCTTAGATCCATTTGCTTTCAGGAGCTGGGAAATGATACACTGAAAGGGTTTTGAAGTCATCACAGTATTTGGGGGTGTTGTAGAACTCTTAGAATCACTGGAGGTGGCAGAGTGTGGGCCAGAGGCCATTGTTCACCATCAGTTCCTCTCTGAGAAGCCTAAGCTGGCCGTAGTTATGACTTCCCTTATTGTCTTATTTGCAGAGAAATATGGATTAAGCCATGTGGCCAGATGGAACTTTGAGACTTGGAATGAACCTGATCATCACGACTTTGACAACGTGTCCATGACGATTCAAGGTATGTAAGCACTGTCAGAGGCATGACCAGAAGAGCAGGAGCAAGGTAGATGCTGTAGGTATAAGATGGGGGTCCTTCCTACCACTTGGGGAAAATGCTTTGAATTTCAGTATAAAGTTCTCAGCTTGGAATATGGAAAAATGGAGACACCAATGCATTGTTGGTAGCTCTGGGAACCAAGAGCTACCATTTTGGAGAACAATTTGGAATTATATCTAGAGTTTTAAATTGTGTATACAATACCATTGCTGACTCTTTCCCAAAGGGATCAGAGGAAAAGGAGAACCTATATGTTCTAAAATATTTATAACAAATATTTTTGTGGTGATAAAGAATTGGAAATTGAGGAGATGCCCATCAATTGAAGAATGGTTAAACAAATTGTGGTATATGATTGTGATGGAACACTCCTGTGTTGTAAGAAACAGTGAGCAGTCTAATTAAAAAAAACTTGAAAGAACAACATGGGATAACGAACAGTGAAATGAGTAGAACCAAGAGAGCATTATATACAGCTACAGAATTAATAATTGAAGAATAACTTGTGAATGTCACCTCCAAAGAATGAACTGAAAAATGGAAACATGAAAGTCATAATCTATATATACAGATGTGAGGAGGGAAGGACAGAGATGCTTATAAATAAATTCTATTAATAATAAAAAATAAAAATAAAAAAAATTAAGTTCTCAGTGTGAGAGATTTGGTTTCTATTCCCAGCTCTGCCTCTGATTTACTATGTGGGCTTGAGCAAATCTCTTGTCATCTCTAGACTTCAATTTCCTTCTCTATAAAGTGAGATTAGAATAGGTTGGATGATCTCTAATCACAAAGTCCTTTCATATCAATGCATTATTTCATCCTCAGGATGGCCTCATGGAGGTCTGTAGGGTTATTATCCGCATTTAATGGATGAGTAAATTGAGGTTCAAAGGTTAAGTGACTTGCCCAGAGTCACACAATTTAAGTAGCTTAGCAGAGGAGTCTCATGTTTCCCAGTCCACCATTTTTGTGCCATCATTCTCTGCCTTTGATCTCTGCTTTTGAGGACTTTACAGTATGTTTGGGGAGTGGGAAGGGGATACAAGACACACATGCATGAAATTCAATGAGAAGACAGTATAGAACAGTGGATAATTGGGAGATAAAGGGTGTGATGTAGAACATAAGGGTTGTGGAAAGTCAGAGAAGGAAAAGAACATTGTGGAATGGAGAAGCCTAGGAAGACTATATGGAGGAAAGGAGATTCCCTGAAAGAGAAAAATAATACTTTACCCAAACTATTATAGAACAAACTGTTTATCAGTTGGTGTTTACTGAGCATAATGTTTAAATGAAAGGGTAGATGAATTAATAAGTGAGTAAGTTGATGCATGCATGAATGAAAGAATGAATGTGTGGATGAATGAGTGAATAAATAAATGATCCGTAACTGAATAAATTAATGAGGCAATGAATGAATAGATGAGTAAACAATTGCTGCTTTTGGATGTAGGCTTCCTGAACTATTATGATGCCTGCTCAGAAGGCCTGAGGAGAGCCAACTTGGGGCTGAAGTTTGGAGGTCCAGGTGACTCCTTCCATCCATTCCCTAATTCCCCCATTTGCTGGAACCTACTCAGTCACTGCTACAATGGGACAAACTTCTTCACTGGTGAGAAAGGTGTGCGTCTGGATTATATCTCCTTACACAAGAAGGTGAGTGGGTTCCAGGTGGATCCCTCTGGTTGCTCCATTGAGGAGCAAGTGAAAAAGGAGATTTCTATCAGCTTTTCATACCTTAGTATGAATTAGAGCCTCAGCCCCTATTGTTTCTATGCCTTTGCTTACACTGTCCTCTGTGACTAGGACAGATTATCCACTCCCAACCATCTTCATCCTTTAAAGTCACTCCCTTCCTTCAAGGCCCAAGGCAGGTGCTATGCCCTCAGACTCCCCATGACTTCATACCAAATTAAGCATATCACTTTTCCCACGTGTCTCCTTTAGCCCTATTCCATTAAATTTTGCATCCTATTTATGTGCATGTCTAGCAATAGTGGTGGGACGGCAAATGAGTTGTCACTCCGTCTTACTGGCTGTAAGTCTTGTGCAGATGGGGCTGCTACTTCAGCAAGTCAAGAAGTATTTATTAATTATCTGTTTAGGGACCAAGCATTGCGCTAAGTGCTGGGGATTTAAAGGAACGCAACAAAAATGTTCCTGCCCTCAAGGAGCATATACTCTAATGAGCTACTTCTGGGCCACTCTCCATATCCCTCTTTGGAGGAATGGTTTTCCTTTCTGACTAACTAGAAAAAAATAATGGGAAGGGAAGTGGCCAAACTCTTAAGAAAACAGAGATTCAGGAAACAAGGACGTGGTTCTCAAAAGGTAGGAGAAGCACAGGAAGGGAAAAAGCATTTATCAGCTCCCATTCTGGTCCAGGCTCTGTGCTAAGTGCCTTTGCCTCATCTAAGACAAAGAAAGAGGAGAGGGGGAGGAATCACCAACTCTGTTCTCCATTGCCTGAAAATGGCATAGCCATATTGATTCCGTGTTTTTTCATGATTTGGTCACACCACCCCCATCCTATAACGTGGCACTAAGAATTTCCTGGCTGGCATGCTTTCTCCAAGTTCCTGTGAGTATTTCCCTTGGTTCCCTGACAGCTGCTAGTTGAGCTGCCTGCCCATTCACACTTGCCAAAATGTTGGCATTCTCCAGAAGGAATGATTTTTCCTATAGCTTCAGCTGTTCCCGCCATCCCTTGGGCTGACTTGTCAGTCAGTCAGCCACTGGGTCAGAATAGCTCTCCAGGGCAATAAGGATGGAATCACCAGTGATTTCTCTCTCTGGTCCATCTCTAGCATCTATATCTCCTTGGCATCCCAAAGGGATGCTACACATGCCTCTCACTTCTCTTAGACTGTAAAACTCCTTGAGGGAAGAAATAATGGCCATCTTTTACCCTTATATCTTCAACCCTAGGCACAAATCTTTGAACAGAGGAGGCACTTCATAGTGTCTGGTGAAGTGAATGATTGGGGTACTGAGTGACTAACCCCTTGGCCAATGCCTGTATAGTCTGATAACCTAACCTGGGATTCTTGCAGGGTAAGGGCAGCTCTATGTACATCCTAGAGCAGGAAAAGGAAGCTGTCCAGCAGATCCAGAGCCTGTTCCCCAATTTTACCCATGTCCCCATTTATAATGATGAGGCCGACCCGCTGGTAGGCTGGTCTAAGCCCCAGATCTGGAGAGCAGATGTGACGTATGCATCAATGGTCGTGAAGGTAAGTCTCCTGCTTTCCAGCCTGTCTTTGATGAACCAAGTTCCTTCTCTAAAGCATTTCATGGATGTACAGACATGTTCACTTTGACATGGACAGCAGTGGATGCTGAAAAATCTAGGTGAAAAGTACAAAGAAGGAAGTAGAGATAGGAAGAGAAGCAGAGGTGGTGAAGAAACAGAGAGGAGGGGGAGAGGGAAGAAGAGAGAGAGAAGGAACCAAACATTTATTAAGAACCTTCTATGTGCTAGGCACTGTGCAAAGCACTTTACAAATATTAGATCTGCTCTTCACTACAACTCTGGGTAGTAAGTGCGTTTATGATCCCCATTTTACAGTTGAGGAAATGAAGCTGGCAGAGGTAAAGTGACTAGCCCAGGGTCACACAACTAGTAAATGCCTGATGCCAGATTTGAGCTTGTCTTTTTGACTCCAGGCCAAGTACTCTGACCACTAGGATTCCCCTACATTGAAGGGGAGAAAGAGGGAGAAGAGAGGGAAGAGGAGAGAGAGACAGTGGGGAAAAGACAGTGAGAAGAAGGAGAGAGATATAGCAAAAAGAGACAGAGAAGTGAGATTGGCAAAGGGGGTTATAGAGATAAACAGGAAAAGGCTCTGAGCCTGGGATTTGTCTTGATTCTGTCTCTAACTAATGTGACCTTGGGAGAGTTATTTTCCTCTTTCTGATCTTCAGTCTCCCCCCACCCACCCCCTGCACCTTGAAAATGAAGGGACTAGATAAGTGATCTCTGAGGTCTTTTCCAGCTCAAATGTTTTGTGCCTCCCTGGGGCTTGAGAGTAGGGATGGAAAGACTTATGGGTGGGGCGCCCAGTGGCAAGTGGGGAGCTCCATCTATTGCAGGCTGCCCCTCCTTCTAGGTCATAGCCCAGCATCAGACCCTGCTGCTGTCAGAACCCAACAACACCTTGAACTATAGCCTGCTGAGCAATGATAATGCCTTCCTGAGCTACTACCCACACCACTTTACCCAGAGGACACTGACTGCTCGCTTCCAGATGAACAATACCAAGCCACCCCATGTGCACCTAATCCGAAAACCAGTGCTCACTGCCATGGGGCTGCTGGCCCTGCTGGGTAAGGTCCATCGATCAGTGCAGATCTGGGTGTGAGAGACTCTTTCATCCTGGCAGACTCTGTCTCCTGCCCCTGGGTCTGGTGGCTCCCTTTTGGGTCTCTGTTCCTCTGCCAATCTCATTCCTTTCTCCCTGGCTCCATCTTCTACCTCTCTGGCTCCCCCTTGAGTCTCTCCTTTCTTTTCCTCCCTTGTCTCATCCCTTCCTTCTCATTTCTGCCTCTTCTCTTTTGTCTCTATTGCTTTTTCTCTGATTCCCTTGTCTCTTCCTTTGCTCCTTTTCTGCCTCCTATTTCTGTCTTTTCCCTTTTCTCATCCTCCTGCCCTTTGTTGTATCTCTTTCCTCTCCTGTCTGCCTCTCTCCTTTCCTTCCTCATTTCTTTGCTCTCTCAATTCGATCCTTTTCTTCTCTGCCTTTATCTCTTTCTTCCTCTTTTTACTTGTTCCTGTCTTTCTCTGTCTCCCACATACATTCTTTTGTTACTCTTTCTCCACACTCTGTTCCCCACCTCCATCTCTTTCTTTTTTCCTTGACTCTCCCCGTCTCTGATGGGGGCTGAATATATTTCCCCTGGGTTCGGGATAGGGGTGAAAGAGGATCCAGCAATGACCATGCTTAGCCTGAAGGAATGAAATTCTTTTCTTTGTGGTTGATTCTTTAAAATTTTTTCCTTACCAATTACATGTAATACCAAATTTCCACACAAGTTTTCCCAAGTTATATGACTGAAATTATCTCCCTTCCTCCCTTTCCTTCCTTCTCCCAGGGCTGGCAGGTGATTTGATCTGAGTTATACATACGTTATCATGTAAAACATTTCCATGTTGATCATCTTTGTAAGTGAGGAATCTTATAAAACCCAAACCCCAAAACATAAATTCAAATAAACAAGTGAAAAAATCGCATGCTTTCATCTGCATTCTGACTCCAACCATTCTTTCTCTGGAGGTACATAGCATTCTTTGTCCCAGGTCCCTCACAATTGTCCCGCACCTCTACAGTGCCAAGAATAGCCAAGTCTATCACAGTTGATCATCCCACAGTATTGCTGTTGCTATGCACCATGCTCTCCTGGTTCTGCTTATTTCACTCTGCATCAGTTCATGAAGGCTTTCCAGCTCTTTCTGAAATCATCCTGTTCATCTGAAGGAATAAAACTCTAAAAGTGGAGAAAATGATGGGAGGAATGGTTTTCCTGGGCCCCGTCCTTCACACCCCATCGATTTGTGGCCTCTCTCATTCATAGGAGTATCTACAACCCAGTCCTTAACACACAAGTGTAGTCTGTTCTTCTGTACCTACAGGTGAAAATCAGCTGTGGGCAGAGGCTCACTGTGATGGGCTCCTGGTGGACAGCCATCACACAGTGGGAGTACTAGCCAGTTCCCACTGGCCTGAGGAGCCATCTTCCCCAGACAGCTGGCAGGCCACAGTGCTAGTGTATGCCAGTGATGACAACCGGACATCTGCCAACCTCAGCATGGTCACCATCCGGCTCAGCAATGTTCCACCAGCTTCAGGTGAGGGCCTGGGGCCAGAGGGGACTTGGGTAAGCTTCAAACACCACTTTGGTCCTTCACTCTTTCAAAAACTTGTATAGGTGCCCATCACCTATAGGGTAACGTAAGGGTGCCTTGGCCTGACACTCAGCTATGACATTTATTAACTGGGCAAGTCATTTGCTGTCTTTTGGCCTCAGTTTCTTTAAAATGGGAATAATCTTTTCACTGCCTTCTGTACAGTTTAGTAGTGACTAACACGCTTTGTAATTTTTAAATTACTATTTATTAAGTTCTAACTTCACTCCTGTAGCCTCATCTGGATTCTGTTCCAGTTCTAGTCTATGAATCTCTGATTCTACCCCATCCCACCCTCGTTACTACCCCATATGAACCTTCTCCTCCAGTTTGGCTAGTCTCACATAAACTGCTTCTCACATACACCCATCCTTCTTTTTAAATCCTGTCCATCCATCAAGGCCTTCTCTAAGTCCCATCAATTTCTGGAACCCTACCTTCATTTCTTCAGCTTCTAGTGAGTGTGCTCCCTCTCTCTCTTTCTCCCTCCCTCTGTCTGTCTGTCTGTCTGTCTGTCTCCCTCTCTCTGTCTCTGCACTCTCTCTCTCTCTCTCTCTCTGCACTCTCTCCTTCTCTCTCTCTCTCTCTGTCTCTGCACTCTCTCCCTCTCTGTCTGTCTCTCTTTCTCCTTCCCTCTGTCTCCCTTTCTCTGTCTCTGCACTCTCTCCTTCTCTGTCTCTGTCTGTCTGTCTCTCTTTCTCCCTCCCTCTGTCTGTCTCCCTTTCTCTGTTTCTGCACTCTCTCCCTCTGTCTCTCTGTCTGTCTGTCTTCCTTTCTCTGTCTCTGCACTTACTCCTTCTCTGCCTGTCTCTCTCCTTCTCTTTCTCCCCCCTCTGTCTGTCTCTGTCTCTCTATCTCTGTATTCTCTCTCTCTCTCTCTCTCTCTCTCTCTCTCTCTCTCTCTCTCTCTCTCTCTCTCTCTCCTCTCTCTCTCTCTCTCTGTCTCTGCACTCTCTTTCTCTCTCTCTGTCTCTGCACTCTCTCCCTCTCTGTCTCTCTCTCTGTCTGTCTCTCTTTCTCCCTCCCTCTGTCTGTCTCCCTTTCTCTGTTTCTGCACTCTCTCCCTCTGTCTCTCTGTCTGTCTGTCTTCCTTTCTCTGTCTCTGCACTTTCTCCTTCTCTGCCTGTCTCTCTCTGTCTCTTTCTCCCCCCTCTGTCTGTCTCCCTCTCTCTCTCTCCCTCTCCCTCCCTGCCTCCCTCCCTCCCTCCCTCCCTCTATCTCTCTCTGTCTCTGCTCTCTCTCTGTCTTTCTCTCTCATATCGTTCTTTTTGGACTGCCTACAGCAATTTGAGGTATAGAATCATGCCTTTGTTGTTCGGTCATTTCAATTGTACCCAACTCTTTGTGACTCCATTTGGGGTTTTCTTAGTAAAGATATTGGAATGGTTTGCTACTTCTTTCTCCAGTCCATTTAACAGACAAGAAACTGAGGTAAACAGTGTTAAGTGACTTTCCCGGGGTCACACAATAGCTAGTAAGTGTCTGAGGCCAGATTTGAACTCAAGAAAACGAGTCTTCCTGACTCCTATCCACTCTACTGCCCAGCTGCCCCCCTACTGTCACCCTTTACCCAACTCAGCCTCTTCCAGTTACTGAATCTTCCGGGATCCATTTCTCTGCCTCTTCCAGACCTTGTCTACATGACCTACTACATGGACAATAATCTCACCAGCCCCTACCTGGAGTGGAACAAACTTGGCTCACCTGTCTTCCCCACCATAAAGCAATTTCAGCAGATGAGAGAGACTGAGGTACAGCTGGAGAGATCGTGGAGGAAACGGGACTACTGAATGTTGGGAAGGGAAGTAACAAATGGGAATAAGAAACGGCAAAAGGAGAAGGGAGAAGGGAGGGCCAAAGCAATATTGGGAAAGCCAGGGCAAAGGTTCCTGAATGGCCAGGAGGGATGTGAGGGCTTCAGGGATAGAGCGAGAGACAAGGAAGCCTGACAAGCAGGGACAGAATGACCCCTGGGCTGGGGGAGATGGCCAGAGGATGAAGGATTTACACTTGTCCTCTCTCAGTGAAATGAGCTGTAGATTGAGAGTCTCTTCTCTCTGGGCCTCAGTTTCTCCTTCTGTAAAATAAAAGGATTATGCTTCATGTGTCCTCGGGGCCCTCCTGTTTCTGACATTCTACAAGCCAGCTCCACGCTTCTAAGTCATTGAAAATGCCGCCCAGATCTAGATGTGTGTTGTTTGATTCCTATCATCAAATTCCTGTGGTCATATTGTATTTCTGCAGGATGCGGTAGCCACAGGCCCATTTCCATTCCCTGACAATGGCCAGCTGACCCTAAAGCGGGAGCTTCCGATACCCTCAGTCCTTCTCCTTCACGTGTGTTCAAGGCCACGCCTGCCCCCGAACCAGGTACGAGGCTGGGGTTCCCTGCCCAAAGAGAAGACCATTTTTTCCTAGGCAACCATTAGGGCCTAATCCCAGCCCACTCTGGTCCACAAATATAAGAGGCAATGAGCCTCAGAGAAGAGGCTGAGGCTCTGGATTCAAATTCCAGTTCAGCTACAAGAAATTGAAGGGACCAGGCAGCTCTGTTAAACTATCAGCCACCTCAGGAAAGGAAACCTTTTAACCCCCTGAGAACTCAAGGGTTCTGGGGGGGGGCAGAGTGGAAAAGGGTCCAGAGGTGAGACTGAGCCAAGTGGGGGAGTGTAAGGGGAGGAGAATGCGAGGGACCTTTGTGGTCGTGAAGTTTGAAGAAGGGGCAGCTTTAGGGTGAAAGGGGAGAGCGTCCATCTTGAGACCCTAATGGGGATGTCCAGCAGACAGCTGAAGCGAAGGGCCTGGCATTCCAGCAAGAGTTTGGGGCTGGATATGGAGATTTGGGCCTCATCTAAAAGAGATGATCCTTGAAGCTATGGGAACTGATGAAAGGAGAGAATGGCAAAAAGGAGTAAAATAAGAGGGCTCAGGGCAAAGCCTTGGGAAAGACCTATATATCAAGGCCAAAAAAGTGGGTGATGGACCAGTAAGGTAGCCTGACGAGGAGCATAAGGAGGGGAATGAGAATGGGGAGAGATCAGTGTCATGGAAGCCAAGGAGAATCTATAGAAGAGAAGGGGGAGGAAGACAGTATGGGAAGCAGAGGAAAGGTGAAGAAGCATGAGGATTGGGGAAAGCTAAGTGGCTCAGTGGATGAAGGCTCACTACCACCTTTTACAGATCAGGAAACTGAGGCTTAGAGAGGTTATCCAGTGACTTGCCCATGATCATATCAATTGTCAGTTTCAGAGATGGGTTTTGAACTTAGTCTCTGTGGACTCCAGTCCCTAGAAAACTAAGTGGAGGGGGCCGCTGGGTAGCCCAGTGGATAGAGAGCCAGGCCTAGAGATGGGAGGTTGTGGGTTCAAATCTGGTTGCAGACACTTCCTAGCCATGTGACCCTGAGCAAGTCACTTAACCCCCATTGCCTAGCTCTTGTTGTTCTTCTGCCTTGGAGCCGATACACGGTATTGATTCTAAGACAGAAAGTCAGGGGTTAAAAATAGAAATAAAAAAGAATGGCAGGATCAAGTAAGGTTTTTAAGAAAAGGGGAGATTTGGGCATTTCCATCAGCAATAAGCAGGGAGGTCAAAGGTCTCTTGAGCATTTGGACTCCAAATCCAGTGATCTTTCCCGGGGGTTGAGATTCAGTCGTGGTGAGCTGGCTACATTCACACCAACAAGGGCTTCTTTCTCACCTTACCCCTGGATAGGTGAACCGCGTCCGAATCTTGCCTCTCACCAGAGGACAAATCACTCTGCTCTGGGATGACAGCTGCGTGAAGTCCAAGTATGTATATGAGGCCTCGAGAGCCCGAACCCCCTTAGGAGCGTGGGGTCTCGGGGCCAGGAGACGCCTGATGTTACTTGTTAGGAGATCAGACCCCGTCACGATAGAGAGGATAGCCAAGAGAACATCCTCCAAGAGGAGGAATGCACCCACTCCTATTTTTAATCTTTCATCCCCAGACCCTAGAACGTCAGCGCGAGGGGAGACCGTAGAGATCACCTCTTCCAATTTTCCCTTTTTACGAAGGAAGAACCTGAGGCACAGAGAAAGGAAGGAGCCGGGCCAGGGCTACACCGCTGGCTAGTAGCAAAGCCGAGAGTGTTAGCTCCACTGTTGTTTCTAGAGCAAACTTGTGGTTCACACGTTGTGGTTTCTTCACAACAGCCTTGTGAAATGAGGAGTCTGAAGCTATCCCATTATCCTGTTTTACAGAGTAGACAGTTGAGGCTCAGAAGCAAGAAGGAGGTAGCCCAGGGTCATTGAGCCAAAAAGTGTGGAGACAGACCCAACCAAGGGTGTGCTGGAGCCAGCTCAAACCAATTCTAAGAGCCGGCTTTTAAATTTTCAGTGTGAACATTTATACCTTGGAAGTTAGCAAATGCTGCAAACAGGCTTTGGTTTATTATTTTGTTGATTATCTAGATTCAAGAAAGTAATGGGAAAAAAAATTGAAAGGGGGCAGCTAGGTGGTTCAGTGGACAGAGAGCCAGACCTAGAGATGGGAGGTCCTGGGTTCAAATTTGACCCCAGATACTTCCTAGCTGTGTGACCCTGGACAAGTCACTTAACCCTCTTGGTCCAGCCCTTACCACTCTTCTGCCTTGTGTTATGAGGAAAAGAAGGAGCAGGAGCTACTGCTCCCCAGTTCCCTTCCCTTCCTTCCCTTATCTTAAATAACCAATTATTTTAGTTATATTTCTATATATTATTTCAGTATAATATTCCACTTGAAACCAATGCACAGTATTGATTCTAAGGCAGAAGGTAAGGACTTTTAAGAAAAAAGAAAAACATTCATAATGCAAATGAAATTTAAAAGTGTGTGTGTGTGTGTGTGTGTGTGTGTGTGTGTGTGTTTCAGAGAACCAGTTGTTAAAGCACTTACTCTCACACCACACTCCTGACCCAAACTCCTGCCTCTTGGCTTCTGGTCTTTCCTCTAGAGACGGCAGTGGAAAGAGATTTGGATTGGAAACCAAAGAGGTGGAGGCTCCCCTTCCCATTCTAACCCTTAGCAGAGTGACAAGTCGTAGCACTGCCCTATAGATTTCAGACTAGGCTTGCCCAGGGGGACACAGCCGGGAAATAGCTGAGGTCAAATTTGAACCCAAGCCTGGCTCTATTCAGGGGCTGGGAGGTACCTTGGAGAATGTTCGGTGGGATGCAACGTCCTCTCCACGTACACAGGGGCGATCGGAGCCCCGGGAAGAGAATTGTCCCGTCTGCCGTCCTACAGCTATCACGGATTTAAGTATCAGAGCTGATGACTCCGGATCCATTACGCCGAGCCTCAGGTCCCTGGTCTGTGAAATGGGGATGAGGCTTTATTGTGCCGTTGGAAGGAGAGCGCTTGGTGCATCTCCTGCGGGGGCAAGTCCATGGAGGGCGCTGAGCCTCTGCTCCACCCAGCCCTCTACGCCCACAGTAAATCAACCTCCGTCAGCTTCCTTTCAGTTCCTCAGCCAGTCAAGTGACTTCCCCTGGGCCGTGTTTGGTCCTGACAAGCTGGTAGAACCGGCCGCCTGGGGGCGGCCTCCCACCCGAGCCCCCTCCTGCCTCCGGCCCCCCCGAGCCCTTCTTTCTCTCTCCTACTAGCCAAGACCCTCAAATCCGGTTCCTCGGTGTGCCCAACTGGGACTCCTTCCATTATACAACACCGCCCCCTTCTGTCCTAGTTTGGTGTCGTTGGGCGTTTTGGGGTCCGGTTTGACTATTCTGGACTCCATTTTGGGTTGGCCAAAGATACTGGAGTGGTTGGCCCTGGCCTTCTCCAAGTCATTTTAGAGAGGAGGACTCGGAGGTCAACAGGGTGACGGGACTTGCTCAGGGCCGCCCAGCTAGTGAGTGTCTGAGGCCAGATTCGAAGTTGGGAAGAGGAGTCTTCCCTCTCCGTTTTGCCAGCCCCCGGGTTCCATAGCAAGGTCCCTCACTGGAGCCACAGGCAGTCGTTTTGAGAAGGGAGGGAAGGAAATGACAGCTGAGCTAAGCCTTGGGTGAAGCTGGGAATTGTAAAAGGTGTCACAGGTGAGGGGGTGCTGTAGTATTTCAGATGGGAGGCCAGTTTGGCAGGAATGAGAGTACGCTGGGGAAGTCATGCAAAATTAGTCTGAAGAGGGGGCAGCTGCATGGCTCAGTGGATGGAGAGCCAGGCCCAGAGACAGGAGATCCTGGGTTCAAATCTGGTCTGAGATGCTTCCTAGCTGTGTGACCCTGGGCAAGTCACTTCATTGCCTAGTCCTTAACGCTCTCCTGACTTGGAACCAAAACACAGTATTTTCTCCAAGATGGAAGGTAAGGGGTTAAAAAAAAAAGAGGCTGGATATCTACTTGTTGGGATTTGTTCTTGTCCCAGGAAGGGATTCTTGGTCAGGTACAGCATATACTAAATGGTCTTGGGTGTGTTCTGACTTTGAGACCCAAAGTGGACGGTCTTGAGGTCCATAGTTATTCTCCCTCTGTCTCCCCAGGTGTCTGAAGACATATGAGGTTGAATTCTCCCAACATGGACATATTTACCGAGGAATTAACAGGAAAGAGTCAACTTTCAATCTTTTTGTCTTTGCTCCAGGTAAAGCCCTGAGGCCCTGGGATGCCTGTTCGTCCCTTCCCCTCACACCCTTTCCAGCCCAACCTTGTTACTCTACCCTTTGCCTTCCCTTCTGCTCTCCCAAGAATTCTCACCACCACTTCGGTCCCTCTCTCTGAGGTTTTCTTTCTTTCTTCTTTCTTTCTTTCTTTCTTTCTTTCTTTCTTTCTTTCTTTCTTTCTTTCTTTCTTTCTTTCTTTCTTTCTTTCTTTCTTTCTTTCTTTCTTTCTTTCTTTCTTTCTTTCTTTCTTTCTTTCTTTCTTTCTTTCTTTCTTTCTTTCTTCCTTCCTTCCTTCCTTCCTTCCTTCCTTCCTTCCTTCCTTCCTTCCTTCCTTCCTTCCTTCCTTCCTTCCTTCCTTCCTTTCTTCCTTTCTTCCTTTCTTCCTTTCTTTCTTTCTTCCTTTCTTCCTTTCTTCCTTTCTTCCTTTCTTCCTTTCTTCCTTTCTTTCCTTCCTTCCTTCCTTCTTCCTTCCTTCCTTCCTTCCTTCCTTCCTTCCTTCCTTCCTTCCTTCCTTCCTTCCTTCCTTCCTTCCTTCCTTCCTTCCTTCCTTCCTTCCTTCCTTCCTTCCTTCCTTCCTTCCTTCCTTCCTTCCTTCCTTCCTTCCTTCCTTCCTTCCTTCCTTCCTTCCCTCCCTCCCTCCCTCCTTTTTTTTTTAAATTACCCTTACCTTCTTTCTTAGAATCAATACTGTGTATTGATGCCAAGGCAGAAGAGTGGTAAGGGTTAAGCAATTGGGGTGAAGTGACTTGCCCAGGCAGACAGCTAGGAAGTACCTGAGGCCAGATTTGAACTGAGGACCTCCCATCTCTAGGCCTGGCTCTCTGTCCCTAACTGCCTCCTCTCCCTGAGATTTTCATAGCCACAATGTCCAAACTCCTTTCATTCCTATACAGATGACGCCAATGTCACCGGCTTCTACCGACTCCGTGCTGTGGATTACTGGGGCCGCCCAGGCCCCTTCTCCATTCCTTTGTACTATAAAGAGGCAGCTTCATGAGGTGGGCAATAATCCTGGAGACAAGCCTCCGGTGGAGACCTGCACAGCCTGGGGATCCTGGGACTGATGTTCATCAAGCTGAGACCCACCTGTGATGCCAAGGACTTGAAGGAGACTTAAAGGAGACTCATGGGCTAGAGTTGTAGCTCTAATACTCAATAGCTGTGGGAGCTTGGTCAAGTCTCCCTGGGCCTCAGTTTTCTCATGTGTGAAGTTAGGGATAATAATATTTGTTCTACTGACTTTTGGAAATAATTTTAAGGAAAGGTCTTTGACCGTCTTACAATTAATATTCTAACAACTATCAAGAGGGGATGCTCTTGGGGCCAGCTTGGAGATCGAGGTCCCTCCACCCTGTCAGGGCAACACAGCAGCACCAGACCTGACCTCCCTGCTCTTTTCTTCCTTGAGGGTCCACTGAGATGGTAAAGGCCCCCCAGATTTGCTTTCAACAATCATCATCATGTCATCCAAACTCCTATTGCTGAGGCCCTGTAAAGTTGGTCAGAATACATTCCCCCTGACAGTCATAAGAGGTGGTGCCGGTGGGTGCTGGTACAAAGATTTTTATATTCCTTTACAGATGGAGAAACTGAAGTTAAGTGAGCTAAAGGGGTTTGTCTAAGATGAAGGCCATCAGGGAGAGTCAGAGCAGGGATCTGAACCCTCTCGGCTCCCAAGTAAAGTTCAGATTCTTTTCATTTCATTGGTCCTCCATAGTCTGGCGCCATCTTCCTTTCCTCTTCCATCTAATGTCACTCATCTCAATTCACTTTGCTCACCAGCTGATCAGTGCATCCCTTCCCCCATCTTCCCACTTCCAGTTCCAGAACCATAATAAAATAAATTCTGCCATTGCTTTGGGGGAAAAAATGGAGCAATCTCCTTTATAGCTCCATTCACTGCTCTTGTAATCTTCCCAACCAAAATCTGCCTCCCTGGCCTTCTTTTCCTACTATATCTTATCTCCTCCCATTGCATTGCTATTCCCAGGACGTAACATATTGCGGAGCACACATGCTTTTAAAATTCTTCTTCCAGACAAACTGCTCCATGCTGCCATTCTTCCGGGCCTTTATTTAGACTGTTCCCTTTGCCCATTATCTTTCCCTTCTGCCCACAGCCTCCTCCGAGAAGCCTTCCTCCACGAGGTCAGGGATCAGGCCTCGTCTACACTAGATTATATTCCTTCTTGCTAAATTGACTTGCCCTCAGTAGCAGAGTGGGAAGGCTGGTCATAGCATTTGTCATTGTTGTACAGTTGTTCTTCAGTCATGTCCAACTCTTTGTGACCCCATTTGGGGCTTTCCTGCAAAGATACTGGATTGGTTTGCCATTTCCTTCTTCAGCTCATTTTACAGATGAAGAAACTGAGGCAAAGTTAAGTGATTTGCTATGGGTCACACAGCTATTAAGTGTTGGAATCAGAAAGACTTACTGAATTCAAATCCAGCCCCAGACACTTAAAGCAGGGGCCAAATGCATCATTTGGGGACTGGGTCATGGAACCCTGTTGTTCTGAAGTGTGGCCATTGCTCTGCTTGGAGAAGCCACTGCTCTAACATCTATAGCCCTTTGTTGACTCCCCAGCTGCTCTGTTTCCATGTTGGGAAAACTAACCAAGATGGAGTGGGGTGTTGCTAATTCTGAGTTTGGAAGGGAAAGGTTGGGAGGGATAGTGGGGCAGAAAGAAGTAAAAGCAAGAGGCCAGTGTTCAGAAGACCCGAGTTCAGTCCCAGCTCCCACACTCACTTGCTGTGCAAGTTGGGCTAAGTCCTCTTCTCTCTCTGAACCTTGGTTTCACCAACTCTAAACCAAATGATGTCTAAGGGTCCTCAGACGCTGAGGATCTCAGAGGGCCCATGCTGATAGGATAAGGGAGACGGTCTGCTGTCAGGGCAGAAGAAAGAATGTCCTCACTACATAGATGTAGGTACATGGGAGAAATGCCCAAGACACCAGGATTTGAACATAGTAGGGCAACTGAGTGATGGGGATAATAAGAAAGCAGCAGCTGCTCTAGAGAGGGTACCAGCCTCTGTCTTATCCTGAGGCTTCCTGTGACCAACAGAGAAAGGCAGTAAGAGCCTGAATCTTTGGGCTAGTGTTCCCTAAACTGGGTCTTCCACCTGTCGGATGTAGCTGACTTTTTTATGGGAGAGAGAGATAAGAGAGAAGGAGAGAGAGAGAGAGAGAGAGAGAGAGAGGGGAGGGGGAGGGAAGGAGAAAGAGGGAGGGAGGGAGAGGGAGAGAGGAGAGAGACTGACTGACTGACTGTTGGGAGTAGGCTGAGTTGTTCTCTTCTTCACTCAGCTCTGCCCTGACCTCTGTTCTTCCCCAGCTTGATGAACCAGGGAGCGAGGGGTGAAGGACCAAGGCCTAGGGGCCAGAAGCCAGCTCTCTTCACGCACCTTCTTCAGGGAAGCCAGATGCCAGCCTGCGTTTATGTGGGTGTTCAGCCCCTTCTCTGCCTTTGCAGAAATTGTCACGCTGTTTCTACACACATTCATAACTCCAGGGGTAAACAGGAAAATGGAAATTTAATGTGCTTAGAGACTCAAGCACCAGGCATCTCTGGAGGCGACCAAGCTGCAATGCGGTCCTCAGCAAGCTCCTGTAGAGGGAGGGAGGGAGGGAAGGAAGGGGAGGGAGGAGAGACAGACAGACAGACAGAGAAAGAGAGGTGGGGAGAGAAGGGATAGAGAGACAAAGGGGGGGAGAGGGAGAGAAAAGAGGGGGGAGGAAGGAAGGAGGGAGAGAGACAGCAAAGGAAGAGGGAGAGAAGGGATTGAGAGAGGAAGGAGGGAGAAAATGAATAAGAGAGGAGGCAGAGGAAAAGAAGAGAGTGACAAAGTGAGAGGGAGAGGAAAGATGGAGTGAAGAGAAAGAAAAAAGGAGAAAAAGACAGGGAAAGAGGGAGGGACAGGGAGGGAGGGAGGGAGGGAGAGAAATCAAGAGACAGAGGCAGAGGGGGGGTGGGAGGGGAGGGAGAAATAGAGAGAGAGACACACAAAGAACACTGAAAAATGGTGAAGGTGACTTCTCTGGTCACAGTGACGGGCCTATGCAGCTACAGGGAGTGTGTGCCTGGCTGAGCTGTGTTGGAATCAGTTTTGTGTTCAAACAAACGCAGTGTCTCCCTAGTGGTCATAACAGGTTCCAGATCTTTACAGGTGCCTGTGCTGTAAGGAGTAGGTTTTCCATCCTCTCCCTTCCAGACGTTTCCAGCAAACAGCCCTAAGTATCTTGAATAATCCAGTCCAGCTGTCCAAGGGGAAGCTGGCAGTGGGAGGGGTGCTTCCGAGGACTCAGTGGGAGACACTGACCTCCCCCCCTGCAGCAAGAAGCTGCCTAGATGCTAGGGACAGGAGTAGGTTGGGGAGAAGAGGTGGGGAGCAGTGACTCACCCTAAGCCAGTATGAGATTGGAGATAGATTTGTGTGGCACAAAAGGAGATTCCTATATAGCTCTCTCTCCCCCAACCCCAGCCCATTGTGAGGACCATATACAGAAGATTTAAGAACAATTCAAGGGGCAGGGTTAGAGACAGGAGGTCCTGGGTTCAAATGTGGCCTCAGACACTTCCCAGCTGTGTGACCCTGGGCAAGTCACTTGACCCTCATTGCCCAGCCCTTACCACTCTTCTGTCTTGGAACCAATACCCAGTACTGATTCCAAGATGGAAGGTAAGGGTTTAAAAAAAATCCAAATGGGCTCATGGAAGAGTCACACAAAGCTGAAACATCCAAATAACTTTACATATATTGCCCATTTGATAACCCTGGGAAATAGCTACTATTATTATGCCCATTTTACAGATAAGAGAGTCTGAAGAGGGGTTACTTATAAGTAAGTACCCGAGGGAGGATTTGAACTCAGGCCTGACTCCTATGAAGCTAGCACTCTGCCCACTGTACTGCCTAGCTGCCTAGATTGTACAGTGAATGACAGAATGAATGAATATGAAAGAATGAGTGAAGGAAAGAGCTAGGACTAGAACCCAGGTCAAGAAATGTCTGAAAAAAAAAGAAAAAATGTCTGGAGAAAGTTTCCTTACTCCATACCCGTGGGTTATCCCCTGGCCTAATTGGAGTGGAGGATCATCCCTAGGACTTGCCATTAGTTCATGCCCATGACCCAAGCAGAGACGTACATACCTGACTGAAGCACTGGCTTGAAGTGACCAGACAAGCAGATATCTTTCTGCTTCTGGTGCACAATCTTCTGGATGGAAGGGGGGAGGCCCTGAGGATTTCTGGAGAAGACGATGGAGTAGCTATCAGCACATGTCCCATTCTTCTTCAAAGACCGGCAAGTGTAGGTCAAGGCATAGTGGTTGTAGTCGGTGTCTATCACCCAGTATTCATCCCCTGAGCCCAGAAACAAAGGGCAATGACTTATTGGAGATAGTCAACAGTTCAGTAACATCCAACATCCAATCCTTCCCCACTGTGTCAAGGAAGGGCTGTGCCTTAGAACATAGGAAAGACTTGGCAAAGGTGCCAGGAAACTTGTGGCAAGGAAAATGGAGCAGGTGGGGGGAAGGAGAAGGTGATAGACCTGTGTTCAAAGCAAAATGGCACAGGGTGGTGAGGTAGAGCCTCAGTGACTCCCTAATGCCTTGAGGGCAAAACAAAACCCAATTCCTTTCTCCTTGGCATTCAAAGAGCTTCACACATTGGCTCCAGCCTGTCTTTTCACATCGCTCTACTTCATATCCTGGCTGACTCTCTAGTCCTTATCCGTGTCATTCAATATCCTTCCTTGGTGCCTTTTCTCAGTCCTGAATGTGTAGAACAAATCCTCCCCTGCCTCTTAGAATCCTTGGCTCCCTTCAAAGGTAATGCTGAATTTAAGTACCACTTCCTCCATCAATTATTGCCTGATCTCCCAGGGACTGGCATCCTCCCTTGCCTGAAATGACTGTGTATTTACTTCTCTGCTGATTTATCTCTTATATAAGTCATCCCTCCCCCCATCCTAGGAGCACACGGGCTCCTTAAGGGCAGGCACTGTTTTTTCTTCTTTCTATCCCCATGCACGGCATACGCCCGGTATTTAATACATGCTCATGGAATGAATGAGTGAATGGCATTCTTTTTTCCCATAGTGACCATGCTAAGTCATTGATATACATGCATGCAGGGGGTAGAGGCTCCTTTCAGTATCTTTAGTAAGTTTGGCCCGGGTTTAAGAAGAATGTACACTAGATGCCACCTTAAAATTTCTGGGCTCCTTTTGATCAGAATCTGGGGGTTTGTTGTGTCTCACCATATATAGGGACAAGGTATTTCACTCCTCTCTCTCCAAACACGTTCCCTCCCAACTCACCATTACAACTTGCACCAGCCAGACACCCTATTTACAGGGATCCTTTTCTTATTTTCTAGTCCCTTCTTTTCCATCCTAGAATCAATACTGTGTGTTGGCTCCAACACAGAAGAGTAGTAAAGGTTAGGCAATCAGGGCTAAGTGACGTGCCCAAGGTCACTCAGCTAGGAAGCATCTGGAGCCAAATCCAAACCCACAATGTCTCGTCTCTAGGTCTGAGTCACTTAACTCCCCTAGCAGGGAGCTTTTTTTGAGCGGGGACGGGGAAGTTAGCTGGTCCCTGGAAGAGGCAACTGGACTCAGGGTCACCTCTCTATTCCTGAGGTCATGGAAGGCCCTTCAACTCTACTTACCTCCACTGGACAGGTAGCTGGCCAGTCCCTGGTAAGTCATGTACATCTTTGCTGGGGTGTTTGGGTCAGAGACTGTGAACTGGGCTATCATGTCTGCACAGATCACCCAGAACCTGAAAAGAAGAATGGAGATTCCCAGTGAAGTCTACAGTTGGAACCCCATAAAATTGACCAGCCAACAGGCATTGGCTGAAGCATCCTTAAATGCTAACAGAGGAAATGAAACCTTACCCTCATGGAGCTCCCAAGTCTTGGCAGTAATGGAGGAGGAGTGAGGGACGGAGATAAGACTCATACATGGAGCAAAGTGTACTAAGGACTAAGTGGACTGAAAATAATGGAGGATTCATGTTGGGACTATAGACCCTTAAATGTAGGGTCTCAAAGAGTTTATGATTCCTGGGGGCTAGACTGGTCAAGGAAGGCTTCCTGGAGGTGGGGAGGGAGTCCCTACTTAAGATGATGGGGTTTGGTTTGGATCTATAATTTCACTGGAATACAGAACTGCCAATGATGGGGTGCCAAACTCTTCAACTTGTCCTGGGATGTTGCCCGAGGCACCTAAGTGTTTTGCCTACGTGTATCAGAGGTGAACTTGAATTCAGGTCTCTTTCCCCAGTTTCTATTTACTACCCCTTCTATGTTGCTTTAGGATAGACTGGATTTAGACAAAGGAGGAAAGAGAAAGAGTTGCAAAGATAGGTTGGGGGTCACACCATAGAGGGTCTTGAATGCAGGGCTTAGGAATCTGGACATTTTCCTGGAGCCCCTGAAAGGTTGTTTTTTAAAAATCCTTCCCTTCTGTTTTTGATTTTAAGTTTGATATTAAGTATTTGTTTTTTATTTTGATATTGATGAATTTGATATTAAGTATTCATTTCAAGGCAGAAAGGTAATAAGGGCTAGGCAATTAGAGTTAAGTGACTTGCTAAGAAGTATCTGAGGCTAAAATTGAACCCAGTACTTCCCATCTCTAGCCGTGGCCCCCTTTCCACTGAGCTACCTAGCTGTCCATGAAGGTTCTTTGAAGGGGAGCTATGGGTGGAGTGGAGCATTGGGAAGATACAGCTTACACAGGATGGATGAGAGGGGTGGACTGGAGAAAAGAGGACCGACAGAAACAAGATCACTCAGTCCTTACTCAGGCACTCAAAGTGCCTTCTGACTTGTTGGGAGACAGCTAGGCATCCCAGTGGATATAGTGCTGAACTTGGTGTCAAGAATTCTTGACTTCAGATTCTACCTCTGACATTTATTAGCCAACATTACATCGTAGCCTCTCAGCTTCAGTTTCCTCATCTTTAAAATGAAGATCGAGATAGCAATAGCATCTCCCTCATAGGATTGTTGGCGAATCCCACAAAGTAGTCTATGTAAAGGAAATAGTCTGTAAACCTCAAAGTGGCCCATGAATGTTAGCTGTTCTTCCCTACCGGCTGGACCCTGTGTGGGACATGGGGCACCCCCTTCCCTTTGTGGCTAGGACCTACTCTCCATAAATCCATTACATGAAAATTCAACTTAATGCAGAAAACGATTTTCCCTTGAGCTTGATCCACAAAACTCTGGTCCCCCACTTACTTGCGTGTTTCCATGTCTAGGGATCTCGTTGCTTGCTCCACAAACAATCCCTCTCTGCGCTCAGACTTCACAAGCTAGGTCCCAACTCTGACTCTAATTCATTAAAGCCCAAACTCGGTGATATTTATAGAGTTATTGCTGTATGTCCTGGAATGGAGCAGAAAAGCTTCTGGCCCTAGAGCCACAGAAGCGTGGCTTCAAGTGCTGACTATGCGAATAATTGAGTTAATGCTCTTGGGTAAGATCTCACTATGCCTCAGTTTCTCTAAGTGTAAAGTTGATGGGGTTGGATTGGATCTCTAAGGCTCTTTCTAGACTTACACACTATAAGCGATGATCTGGGGGCTCTCCTAGTTCTGACATTCTATGCACTATATTCTCTAATTTTGAATTAGAACACAGAGATGCTTATACTCAAGACAAAGGGGTCCAGTTGAGCAAACAAGAACTAGATGACTCTTTATCACAGCATCTCCAAAACTGTTAGGGTCAGAAGGGAAATCATCAAGTCCAGTGTCTTCATTTCATACATGAGGAAACTGAGGCTCACAGATCAAAACCAGGATAATGGTTTGTTGCAAAGTAGAAAATTTAGGTTTGATGTAAGGGGAAACTTTCTGACAATTGGAGCTGTCCGCAGGTTAAACTGGGTGTAGCTAGGTGACATGGTGGATAGAGTGCCATGCCTAGAGTAGAGAGGACCTGGGTTCAAATCTGATCTCAGATACTTCCTAGCTGTGTGACCCTAGGCAAGTCACTTAACCCTAATTGCCTTGTTCTTGCCTTTCTATCTTAGAAGTTGTTACTAAGACAGAAAATAAGGGTTAAAAAAAAGTGAAATGGGCTACCCCACGGGAAGATGAATTCCCTCTCATTGGAAGTCTTCAAGCAAAGGCTGGATGACCACTCACTGGGTACTAGAGAGGGGATTCTTCCTAGGGATGGGTCACATTATATGGCCTCTGCGTTCCTAAAATTTTGAGATTCTATAAGTGACTTGCCTTAGATCACACACTGAGGTCAATAGAGAGCCAGAATTAGAACTCAGATTTCCAGTCTCTCATTTTAAGGACTCTGATGGGGAAAGTTGCTCATGCTCTTTCTGAACTCCTAGGGATGTGTGGGGTTGGCTCTGCTCTTTCCTTCTCCTCCCCATTGCTCACCCAAATAGCTTCACACGGCCCTGGGATGTAGCGAGCAGGGTGCCATCCGACCCGAGGATGTACTCGGCAGAGATGTTGTCCTGAAGGAAGATGCCTTCAGGATCCTTCTTGGACACTGCGTACCACTTTCCTGTGTACTGGAAAGCAAAAGAAGCAAGAAATCTTCAGCGAGGCATCAGTTATTCCTGTTTGGCCCTAGGAGAGAGCCTGGCTCCCATTCAAAAGCTGCTGCTCCTTCGTGATGCTCAGGACCCAAATCTTTGTCTCCAATCCCTGCTCTAAAACCAAACCAGTTCTTGTTCATTATGAGAAATTACAATAATTAACAATTTTTAAAGTTAAATCGATTATATGTTCTCTCCAGTTTGCAGATGATAAAACTGCTCAGAAGTGTTAAGTGACTGGCAATCACAGGATCCTGGACTGACTTCCAGAAGGAACTCGGAGATCATCCCCTCCAACCCTTTCTTTCTTTTTTTTTTTAAACCCTTACCTTCTGTCTTGGAGTCAATACTGTGTATTGGCTCCAAGGCAGAAGAGTGGTAAGGGCTAGGTAATGGGGGTCAAGTGACTTGCCCAGGGTCACACAGCTAGGAAGTGGCTGAGGCCAGATTTGAACCTAGGACCTCCCGTCTCTAGGCCTGGCTCTCAATCCACTGAGCTACCCAGCTGCCCCCAACCCTTTCTTTTTTATAGGAAAAGAAACTGAGGCACAAGGGAGAAAATGGCCTAACTAGCTTAGAACAGAGAAGAGGCATAACCAAGATTTGAGAGGGCCAGTGCTAATGTATGCTACCCATCTCCCAACAGAAAATGTCCTCATACATATTCAGCTGAGGACAATGAGGGACTTTGTTTCATTACAAAGAGCTTTGTTTTTCTTTTTTTTATTTTCTTTTCTGTTTGGAAATTGAAGTAGAGAAGGTGACAAAAAAAAGAGAATAAGAAAAGAGGGTCATTGAAAAAGAGAGAGAGAACAGATGGAATGACAGAAGGAAATGCAGCGAAGCAGGACAGCCTTGAAAGTTACATGATGAATTTATTATATTCTTAAAAGGAAAAGTGAATTAAAATTGTTATTTATTGCCTATCGCCTGGCATAGGGGGAAGAGTCCTGGGCTAAGAGTCTGGGTTTGGTTTCTATTCAATTCCATCACTGATTGGCTGTGTGATGCTGGGAAAATCCCAATCCCTCTCCAAACCTCTGTTTCTCCATCCTTAAAATGGGGCAGGGCAAAGAAATGAACTTGACGCTTCTTTAGGGCCCTTCCAGCTCTGATTTTCTGCATTTTTTAATTACCCAGGGATATCTACCCTTCAGTAGGTCTCCTCAGTGCTCATAACCAGCTCTGCCAACAGGTTGTGGAGCAGGGGTTCCCTGAGGGTGTCCCAGTAATCTAATGATGATGGTATCAACTAGCATTTATATTATATTTTAAGGTTTATAAAACACTTTGCAAATATTATTGCATTTTTATCCTTACAGCCACCCTGAGAAGTAGGTGCTATCATCATCCCCATTTTTCAGACAAGGAAATAGAAGCAGAGGGGGCTTAAGTGCCAGGGTCACAAAGCTAGGAAGTATCTGAGGCTGAATTTGAACTCAGGTCTTCCTGACTAGTTCTAGGGCTCAACTGTTCCACCTAAGTGCCAGTGGGTCTATTATTGGTTAAACGGAAGTGATCACTGGACATGAGAGTGAGGGGAGTAGCTGAGATAAGGCCTGTAGAGGAACCCCAGAAGTTGTGGTGTCACTTACCTTTGTAGGGTCAAAGTCTTCTTTCACAGAAAACGAGTCCACAATGCAGTTGTGGGCCAGGCCAAGGCTGGGCATGATTAGCAACAGACAGATGTGCCCAGCAGACCTCATCCTGCACACAGGAGCCTAGGGAAAGTAGAGCTGGCTGAATGACACTAAAATAACAGCAACTGGCATGGCAACAGTGTTTATGAATTTAAAGTTTATAAATATATCTCCTCAAAACAGTGTTATTTGTCCCATTTTAGAGAGGAAGAGATTGAGGCTCAAAAAAGGGAAATGACTTGTTTACAATGATAATAAAATGATGATAATAAATGATAATATTGGATGATAATAAAAATCAGATCCAGGACTGGAATCTGAAGTCAGTGGACTCTAAATCCAGTCCATACCGTAGACTGAGAGTTCTGGGGCACACAACTAACAACATGGGGGTTTAGACATTTTCTCTGTTCCCCAGATCCTCTCCATTGTCTCTAAAACAAAAATTCCTCCTTGAAGAAAAAGCAGCTTCAGCTACCTCCATCATCTAGGACAGTAGTATCAAGAATGGAGCCACTAAGCCATCCTGAAGCTCCCTGGGACAGCATATGGACTCGGACAATTATGAACACCATTAATGACTATTAATAAATAAGAAAATGATGAAAGGAAGCAATAATAATCATAAAATGATCTGTGTTAATAGGATGGGGCTAATATTAAGATAGGAATATTCGTCTGTGCTCTATTGAGTTTTTATGTATTTTAAGTATTTCCCAATTACATTTTAATCTGGTTCAGGCCGGTTGTCCCAGCAATGCTGCCTGGGAGTACATATTTGACATTTGTGCCCTAGGATGTTGAGAATCCCAAAGTGATAAAAATGAAGAACCAACAAACGAGAGCCAAATCCTTGAAGTGACAGCTCCTCTGAGCTCACTTGGCCATCCTTCCCCACTTCCCACCCCCCAGTAGGTCCTCCTTGCCTGTCTCCCAGCTCTAGACGGTGGAAGGTTGCTCCGACCACACCAGGCAGCTAATGAGTGCTGAGCAGTGTCCAGGACGGGGAAGCTACTGTGTTCTGTGCTGGAATGAGCTCTGCAGGACAGTAGAGACACGGAGCAACGAGGGCAGGAGGATGTGTGTCTGGCTTGAAGGTGGATCTCAACTCTGCATCTCCTTACTAAGCATCCAGGTTTTGTTTGGGGATTTTTGTTTTGGTTTTCTTAGTGGGGAGAGGTGAGATCAAGACAAAATGGATTTTGAGAGTCTAGCTCTTAGGAAGCACAGTTCAGCTCAGCCAAAGAATGCTAGGGGGGGAAAATAAGGCTGGACAGGGAGGTTGGAGCCAGATTGGAAGGGGCTTTAAAGGCCAAAATAGAGGAACTTGTATTTAAGCCTAGAGATAATAGAGAGCCATTGGCTGTTATTGAGCATAGGAGTGACCGAGTCCATTGGAGTCAGTAAGCCTGGGTTGGAATCCTGTGTGAGTTTGGGCAGACCCCTCAATCTTCCTAGGACTATTCTCTCATCTTTCAACTCCCTTGTAGATCTAAATCTCTCAATCCCGTATCTTGGCTGCAAATCCAGTCTTTTTCACCATGCAGGGCTACATCTCCTGGCAGCTCTGACGCACCCCTTGTCCGCAGAGGGAGATAGGAAAAGGGAAGGGAATAAGCATTTATTAAATGCTTACTGTGTGCCAGGAATTCTACTAAGCATTTCACAAATTTTGTCTTATTTGAAAGGATACATCTTCCCTCTACTAAATTCAGACAGACATCTCCTCCCTCCCACTCTCTGCCCTAATCCCAGGGAAAATGAAGTGAGAACATCTCCTAGCTTCAATCAGTAATTCCCCCCTCCCAAAAGGAGCCTTTCCTTCCCCCCAACCCTCCACAGCTTCTCATCGGTAACCTGGGAGAATCACCTTCCTATTTTCTCTCCCCAAGGGTAGAGAAAGTCCTCCAATGATGGTTTCTCCATCCTGAGGAACCAGAAGAGGCAGGGTCTAGATCTCTGATACCAGTACCCCAACCCTGTGCTCATCTCACTTCCCTGAAACTCCCCTCATCTTCTTGACAGATAGCTATCCAACCATCTCAGCCATGGAGAGTTGGCCATCTCCTGAGGTGGTTGAGGCAGCTTTCACTATTAAGACATTTTGCTTTATATTCAACCAAAACTTGCATTTCTGCAACTCTTGCTACCCCCAAATTCCAACCATTGCTTCTAGTCCTATCACATGTTCTTTGCTCTGGGATCCATTGAATCTTTGAGAAAATCTCAGGTTCAATGGTTCTGTCATTAGGTGGCTGAGACCCTCTTTACCTGGTGCTAGTGTCTGTTGGCTTCAATCTCCAGGGCTCATCTCACCCTCCCCCACCTTTCAGCCTCTTAAATACGATGGGGCTGAGAGCCACTAATTGCCCTATTCCCCCTTGGACCTGAGTCAGACAATCCAGGGTAATCTGATTTTAGGTAGGATTAATAGAGGCATAATGTACAGAACAAAGAAGGGGACAGTCCCATCATCCTCTGCCTTGATCAGATCAAAAGAAAAAAAAAAGTCATTCTGCGCTCTGAGCCCATCAGCTCTCAGGAGGTAGGGAATGTGTTTCATCATGAGTCCTTTAGAACCATGGTTGGTCATTTTGATCAGAATTCTGAAGTCTTTTCCATTTATTTGTTTTTACAACATTGCTGTAATGTAATTTGTTCTCTTGGATCTGTTTATTTCATTCTGCATCAGTTCATACAAGTTTACTCAACTTTTTCTGAAACCACCCCTTTATTATTTCTTACAGCACAAAGTATTCTATTCAATGTATGCCCCATAATTTATCCCAGCTATTCATCAGTTCACAGGTCAGGACAAAGTTTAAGAAAATAGTTTTGGGGGTAGCGAGATGACTCAGTGAATAGAGAGCCAGGCTTGGATAGTTCCTAGCTGTGCCACCCTGGGCAAGCCACTTAACCCCAACTGCCTAGTCCTTGCTGCTCTTCTGCCTTGGAACTGATTTTTTAAAATTTTGAATATTTTTCCATGGTTACATCATTCATGATTTTTCCCAGAGCTGACAAGCAATTCCACTGGGTTATACATGTATCATTGTTCAAAACCCATTTACATATTATTCATATTTGCAATAGAGTGATCTTTTAATGCCCAAACCCCAGTCATATCCCCCTCGAACCACATGATCAATCATATGGTTTTCTTCTGCATTTCTGTTCCCATTGCTTGGAACTGATTTTTAGCATTGATCCCAAGACAGTTGATAAGGGTTTAAAAAAACAAAACAACAACAAATCAAATCATTTTGTCAAACAACTTTGAAAGTCTTAAGAACTCAGATCAACCCTAATTCCAGAGGTTGGATGAGAAAGAATTATTCTCACCTGTGACCGAGAAGTGATGGATTCAGGCACAGGAGGAAATATATTTTTCTGCACAGGGTCAATATGAAAATTCATTTTGCTTGACTATAAATATTTAGTACATTTGGTTATAATTTGTTCATTAAAGATTTTTAATTAAAAAACCAGTCTTGGGAATTCAAAGTAACTATGAGCAGCATTTATCTCCTTGCCATCAGTTGCTTTGAGGCACTAATCACCCCTAAAAGCCATCAGTTAAATAAGATGACACAAATGCCACTCCCTCCCCAATTAAAAACAGATGGTTATCTACTAATGTTAAAGCAATTAATGGTACCTTATTAGTTCTCACACCCCTTTCCCATCTTTAACAAGGTCAGGTGGATAAACAAAAGTTTAAAAAAACACAAACCCCAAATCCTCAAATTTTGGCTTGTTAGGAAAATTGGAAAATTTCCAACAAAACGAGAAATTGTCTCTTGGCACTGAGGACAAAACTCATTCCCACTTTGTAGGTGATTGTGAGATTCCTGTTTTTTCACTATTCTCTCCACTTTCCATAGAGGCAGGATGGTGAAGAGGTCTACACCTGGGGTCAAGAGATCTGGGTTCTAATTTGGACTCCAATATCTATTAGATGTGTGCATCTGTGCAAGACTTCACCTCTCTTGGCCTCGATTTCCATCTCTCTAGAATGAGCCCAATCATCCTTTCCCTATCTACTCCAAGGAGCGAATTATTAGGAAAGTTCTCTAAGTGTTCATGGAAGTTGTCAAAGGGCTTTAGAACTGGAAGGGATGTTCTGCCTTGGAGCCAATACACAGTATTGACTCCAAGATGGAAGGTAAGGGTTTTTTATTAAAAAAAAAAAAAGAACTGGAAGGGATGGACCTTAGAGGCCATTTCCTCCAGCTCCTTCATTTTTACAAATGAGGCTATTGAGAACAAGAAAGTCTTGGTCAAAAGTTGACTAGGTAGCCAAACCATGTAAGATTTCTGAAATTTAGTGTACTTAAAAACATCAACAACAAAAACCAAACCAATCACAAAACCCCCAAATCCTTATCTTTTGTCTTAGAATCAATACTGTGTATTCATTGATTCCAAGGCAGAAGAGCAGTTAGGGCTAGCAATGAGGGTTAGGTGATCATGCAGCTAGGAAGTGTCTGAGGTCACATTTGAACCCAGAATCTCCCATGTCTAGCCCTGGCTAGACATCCACTGAGCCACCCAGCTGCCCCTTAGTATACTTTCTACTATGTAGTTTGGTGAAGTGGTAAGAATGCTAGACAAGTCTCTGTGCCTCAGTTTCCTCTAATGTAAAATGAGACAGTTGGACTAGGTGACCTCCAAGATCATCTCCAGCTTGAAATCTGAGACCCTATAAGGGAAGGGAATAAGCATTCATATAGCACCCATCTATTATGTGTCAGGAACAGTGCAAGCAGCTGCTCTTTCTAACCCTGTGAGGCTGGTATTATTCTGAATTCCATTTTACAGTTGGGGAAGGCAGCTAGATGGTACATACAGTGGTCAGAGAACCAGCAGGGGTCAGGAAGACTCATTTTCCTAAATTCAAATCTGGCTCCAGACATTTACTAGCTCTGTGGCCCTGTGCAAGTCACTTAACCCTGTTTGCCTCAGTTTCCTCATCTGTAAAATGAACTGGAGAGAGGAATGGCAAACCACTCTAGCTGGGAAACCCTCAAAGAGTTGGACATGACTGAAAAACACCCAAACAAAATTGGGGAAACTGCCCAGGTTTACACAGCTTATAAGGTGTTTAAGCCTGGATTTAAACTCAGATCTTCCTGACTCCAGACCCAGGGTGCCACCTTGGTCCTGCCTCACATGAGGCTGCTATTGGTGGGGAGATCTACGTAACCCTGAGGAACTTTATCGAGGCTCTCTGAGCCTCAATTTTCTCATCTGCACAAGGAGGATGAAAATACCTCCTAGCCTCACCTCCGGAGGCTATTACGGGAACCACATATTGTAATCAACCTTTGCAATCAACATAGAAATAAGATTTATTCCTAAATCCAACCATTTGCTGAAAGCAGTGACCCCCGCTATCAAAAGGCCCCCTGCCCTGGCAATCAAAGTTGATGAATGTGACCTATAGGGACTGGATGTCCTCTCTCCTTGAGCCTTGCACTAGCGCAGACTCCTCAGGCTGTCTTCCCATCAGCCCCAGCAAAAACCTGACGTGGCCAGCCTTAATCTGATGAGATTATACGCATGCTGACCAGGGTTAATCACAGCCTAGTAAAGGGGGTTAGGGGATGGGAAGTGGGAGGGGCTCTGGGTCTGAGGCTGGAGTGAAAGAGGTCGAATATCTGGGGCATGGTGGGGTGCGGGGCAGGGAGAAGTCTTTCCTGAGTTTATCAGCGCATTCCAGACTCCATCCTCCAAAGCACGGACTCTTTGAAGGACCTCTGGCAGGGAGAGTCCACAAAGCCCAAACCTACGTGCTTTCGTGGATGGATAATCTGGAGAAGACAAAGAGCTGGGTTTTCTCCTCTCATTCCCAGAATCCCTGATCTAGCATTAGAGTTTTCCTTTTCAGAGGTGGAACAGGGACCATTTGGACTGGAGAAGAGAACACTGGATTCTGGGCTTCCCTCTGACCCGAGTTCTTTTTGAGGCACTAGGCAGGTCCTTTTCTTGTTTCAAGACCTCAGGTTCTCTCCCTGGCTCACAAAACAATCTGTTCTACTTCTCAAGGCTTGTTGGAAGAATCAAATCA